>NW_022751777.1:1402551-1429126 GCF_011630105.1 Anneissia japonica
ACGCTCCATTAGTTCGTAGTAGACTGGCCGCGTAGTCAAAACGAAAAATGCCTAATAAGCCTGTGACTACCGTGCCCTGCTCAGTTAGCACCTAGTTACCTAGTGCTGAAGCACCTTTCCCTCTCCTCATGTCACCGTGTCAAAAACAATATTTACCTATAAAATTCAGTAACAGGCGTGGTTTGGTTTTGGTACGTTTCTAGCCTCGCCCAAACAGTTTCTGGTTTATCATCATCCCTCTGTATTAAATTCTCTCCGGTAATATCATCTTTTCCCTACGAAATGAAATAATTGATGTTGATCCTGCCTTAGTACTGCTTATGGGAAGAAATTCCTGTGGATATTCAACAATCAACATCAATTGGAAGTTTCAGATCAGCCCTTACAAAACACTTCCTTTCAATGTATTAGTTGATTGTTTATGGATCAATAATATCCTCTTTTTTGTTGCTTTTTGTTTTTCCCTCCTTTACATTTTCTTTGTTTATTTCTGTTGTTTGTTACTTTTTTTGCAGTTGAAGGTAATTTTTTTATATTTTTATTTATTTTTTTTTGTGGTTAATTTGATGTTTTTAATTTGAGCTGTTAATTTCTAGTTAAGATGTTGGATAAGAGTGCAAGTTTTTCTTGTTCGGGTTTATGCCCATTCTCTTTCCTGGCAATACTGGAACATGTCTTTTTGATGCCAAATAAATATTATTTATTTATTATTTATATTATTTACTGGATGTCTATATATCATTGTATAATTGTTTTGTGATGACAATGTTGTAGATGTTCAAAAGTAAATTTTTATATTAAAAATAAAATAGATTTATTATTTAAACTTACACTGGTAGGTATTTACAAAAAATAGTATTTTACCTCAACTTTCGGTGGACTCCATAATAAGTTATAAACTCGTCCACTTCCTGGATGGACCCAGCGGCTTTCAAGTCGTTTCACAATCTCATCAAATGGAATGTCTAAATTTATTACAGTGTCAATTTGTTGCTCCTTCATCAATGCCTCTGCTTGGGTCACTGTTCTGGGGAAACCTTGAAATAAACAATGGAATTTTGATATTATGTTTGTGATCAAGAATAAATTGAATACTCTTTGCCATTGGTTATGAAATTGTTCTATCCTTGGTTGTGCAAAGTAGTTTGAGATCTGATGAAGAACATGAACTTCAAGTATTGGTGAATAAGGAATGTTGAGAAAATATACGTATCAACGAACGATGTATGTTTAAGTAGTATATAATTGAAATACGAATGAAATAATGAATAACAATAACCACCCTCTGTAGCATGATTATAACTGGCTAGATCAGGCAGGTGTCTTAGGAGCACTCAGTGCATAGAACAAACCAACATTTGAAATCATTTATCGACTACTATTCGTGCCAAAAGATAGCTGCAAATCACCTATCAATTCATGTTGAATTCGCATAGGCCTTTATTAATGTATACTGACTGTTTTTAATCTTTTAAATTATGTATAATAATATTGATATTTATAAATGAATTTGAAATGTATATTGTGTTTCGATGATTGTGCCTATGAGGTAAAATAAATTCTGAACTGTATTCAGAAGTATTTTTAAGGTCATGAAGTGACATACCATCAAGGAGCCAATTAAGAGATGTCATGTTTTTCAATTCACTCACTATCAAGTGCACCATCAAGTCATCTGGAACCAGCTTGCCTTCCTGTATAAATTCATCAGCTTTCAGGCCAGCAGCTTCATATCAGAAAAAAACAATATAACAAATGTTACATCACTGAATATTATTCTGGTATATGTTGAATAAGTAGCAATTTATTTTACATATTAATGTATACAACATCTTGTTCCTATTCAAGCATGGTTATTATAATTTATCTTTGTTTATGGTGCTATGCAGCAAACCTAATTTGAATATTATATATTGTATGGTTAATTCCAAACTGTGACCGAAGAAGCTTTATCCATAACTCCCACTTTGTGTGAGTGTTTCAGTCATTTATATGAAAGTGTCTGAGGGTAAGATCTGCATGTATATTCTATAGGTCTAATATAGTCGCCCTGATAGCAAGAGGTTGCAGGTTCAAATCCCACCAGACACTCTTTTTTCATACAAAACAACTGAATAAAGGAACTTATTTTTCATATTCGAGCATGATTCATCTATTTGTTTATGCCCTGTTAAAGAGACCATTATCAGTCCTAGCTTATT
Source organism: Anneissia japonica (assembly GCF_011630105.1). NCBI lineage: Eukaryota > Metazoa > Echinodermata > Crinoidea > Comatulida > Comatulidae > Anneissia > Anneissia japonica. The sequence continues at coordinate 1,404,753 of NW_022751777.1, forward strand.
TGAGCAATTTCTTATACAAATGCATAGGTAGGCCTAGGCCCTTAGCCTTGCTGTCTTGCAGGTAGAGAAGCCGGGGATGTAGTAGATATCAGCGCGATATCAGAGATGGTTTTCCCCTATCATTGACATGGTTGGCTACCTGTTTTTTCGTTGATTTGTGAACGTAACAGATCTCCGCTTGATAAATGTTTTAAACCAAAGTCACGAACAATCCTTGAAGATATTGTACCCTTTCCAGCCCCTGGAGGTCCCATTATAACGGCTCTAAATACTTTCGAAATCATAGTTGGTGTAACAGAAAGTAAAATTAAAGTAAATTTGATGGTCAAACTAATCCAAACGTTCATCTGTGAACACACACTTCTGTTTTGACTAGTTTACTTTTGTCCAGACTCTATGTTTTCATAAAATATTGCGCGGCCTTAGCATTAATACACTGACGCATTTAGCGCCTGGACTACTGTAACCAGTTGAAAGGTTAACCATGTGGCAACGCATTGGCCTCCTCCTACTTCGTCGTCGTACCTCTGCTACAGAACGTTCGCAATTTTTATCCATAATATTTAATTCATGTGTGTTACTTCAGCATATAGGCCTACATTTAACAGCTTATATCTCAGTTAGTAATCACATACTCACTTTTTTTACGTTTCTTTTCCTCCTAGATCCAGGAAGGCCATTCATTCAAACTGCTGATCTTCTTGCAATGCTAGGACTATACCGGACTACTAGGCCTATGCCTAGCCCCTAGCTAGGCCTACTGCTAGGCATACTGCTAGGCATAGTAGTAGGAAGCCTAGCTAGGGCCATATATATATATATATATATATATATATAGACCTAGCCTACCACCTAGGCCCTAGCTGGGCGGTATTCAGGGAGGTCTCCCTAGCCTAGCAGCTTGCTGTCGTAGCTACCTAGGCTAGGGAGTATCGTAGTATTAATAAATAGGTCTAATATTGTAGCGAGCCTCTTAGGCTTAGACTAAGCCTTAGTACTAGTAGGGCTAGCAGTGAGTGGGAAACCGTGAGTGGCAGTGCCAGTGTAGGACATACCTGCCACCCCTACCGATTTACGTGGTATGGGCTAAGTTTACTGATTTTTTCACTTTTCTACCGAATTAGCAGGCTGTTCCTACCTGGTTTTTTTTTTAAATCAAAAATAAATTGAAAATCTAAGAATAAGTTAAAGGTTAAGGTTAAACTATTCCGCCCTGCCGCTGTTTGTAAGAGAATACGACCATTTTAAACAGCGATAAGGTAAACAAACGGCATCCCTCATGTTTTATAATAGTCTATGTCAAGCAGACTGTGCTGGTTCTCATGTGGCAGTTGGCATGGATACCATCCTCTTTGGTACTTTGGTGATCGGAGCTGTTTCTTTTCTTCGAATAAGCTGTTCCTTTTTGTGCATTAAAATGAGTAAAGCTGCGAGGTCGAATAATAAACACTAACAGTGGACCAGAAACCACAATTTTAACTTTTATTAAGCCATTAAGGAAAGGACAATGTCATGCATTCTGTGAGAATTGTACGTCCGATTTTTCCATAAGACACCATGGTGGCTACAATGATGTGACTAGACCCTAGCCTAGCCAAGGGGAATAGCAGAGCAGTGAGCAACATGGTTGTACATATGTTCAGGCCCTTAGCGCAAAATAAAAGTGTAATCAACGCAGAAGTATTGTTCCAGGGTTTTGTAATAGAACATAATTTGCCACAAACAATTTTCCCAATAGGAAAATGGCAGTAGTGACGAGGAAGATCAATTTTTTGCTGTTCTTATTTCCCACTAGGCCTAGTACAGAATCCATGTACTGTGGATATGTAGCCAAGGTCGAACATCTTCTTAATGTTTTAACCCTAACCATAACTCATTGCAAAAGATATTCGACCTCCGCTGCGCACCCGCGGTCCATGCATCGCACCTGATCCAAACTCTACTGGCTGTAGACCAAGGCCTACAGTATTTTTTTGTACCGGAAATCGATTATTTAAGCCCTTAACTTTACTGAAATGTTATAGCTTTCAGGTGGCTGTTCCCCCGGACCACCCCCAATAGGGAGGGGGGACAACCCCTCCCTATGGGCCTCCGAGAGGCCCATTCTGGGCCTACCAGCTACCCAATTTTAAAATCTTTAAAGGCCATTAGTCCAGCCTTAAAATACTTGGAATAATTATAGGTTAGGCCTAGCGTAATAGATATAAATGATGTTCACTTACCGTACATCAAAATACGATATACAAAACACATTTATTTTCCTGATGTCCATATGGAATGCATTTTGGAATCTACATATTTTTTTTTTTTTACCTGATACAGACTCAGATTAATTGCATTTATTATGTTCATATTTTATATTACATTCATTTACAGCCACCAATCATGGAAAAGAAGAAAAGCCGATCTATCGCAAACTCTGGCAAGATCAAAATGCAGAAGAAACTTGTCAAGTCCAGTGATAAAAAGAAGAAAACTTTGAAAAAAGAAAGTATGAGTGTCAAGGACAAAATTTTCAAAGAAAAATCATTAAAGTTTGCAGAAATGGATTTTGAAGATATTGTTGCTGCAGAAGGCGATGGAGAAGAACAAATGGAAGCTAAGGAAATGAAAGAATCAAAACGTATGAAAAAAGAAAAGCCAGAAAAAGGGACGAAACGGAAGAGTACTGAAGGTACTTACAATTTAGTGTTATCTTCTGTAAGGTGATCAGTAAATTGTGAGAGTAGAAAGTTCCTTTAAGGCTCTGAAAACATAAAGTTACAAATACTTTTAATTTTGCCCGTATATTGTATGAGTATAGGACATCATCATGCCCATATAGTATAGGCCTTCCCTAGACTTGCATGTATCCCCCTACAGTGATTAATCTTCTTCAGACAACTGAGTTACTGGTGGGGATTCTTTTATATGCTACATATGTAAATATTGGAATACGGTATTGTTGTTTCCATTGTAATTTACGCTAAATACTAACACACCACCATACATGGAGTGTAAGAGGTACGCAGCAATGTTGGTGATAGATAGCGCCCTTTCCTAATTGGATTTGTTCATATGGGCAAATCACACTAATTTGTTGATCAGTACTGTACTACTATAATACATCAATGTTTGTTTCTTATGACAATATTTTCTTGAATTTTTAACGAATAACAGTTAATTATAGAATCTTCTAAATTATTTAGATTTAAATACAGTTGAACTTGCCTAAGTCGAATCCAAAATGGCATTGAAAAACTGTTCAACTTGGATAAATAAGAAAGTTTTAATAGAAAATTCAACAATTTGGCATGTAAAATAAGATCGAACTAAATTACAGTACTTAGGTTAGGCAAAGTCGACTTAGGTAAGTTTTACACTCTGAAGTGGAATTTGATTTCACCAAAACTACATATTCAGAAGACATTAGATATTCTTATTTCCATTGCAGTACTACACATACAGTATAGTAACTTGGGATGGAAAATTAAGCAAAAATTGATGATAGTGTCATTCCATTTAGCATTAGGTTAATCATAATGAATTACAGATTAATTAATATCACCAAGATTCATTATAGTACTTACAGTTCGTCTAATAAAAGCATTAAATTATATTGAATTTGTAAATGTTTTTAAGAAATGTTGATATATACTAGTTATAAACAAATTACTATTAAATTGTTATACTTTTGCTTGTAATTCCAAGATCCAGATAAACCAGACCTCTTGCAGATGAGTAAAAAACAACGGAAAGATGTCCGAAAACAGGTGAAAACAAACTATGAATTGGCACAGAAAAGCAAGAAAATGTGGGAAGTGTTACGACAGTAAGTTCGCTCTTGAATGTCACCCACCCAAACCCAAGGTTAAATAATGATCCTTTAATAATAATAATAATACCAAGGTACATAACAACGAGTAACTTAATATGAAACTTAATACTGTTACAGATTTTTTTTTTTAGTGCTCGTACATATTTCAAAAGGATGCTCAAGATGTCAATGGACCTTTTTGGTGTCTCATTTAGACTTAACAAACGACCAATCAAAACATGTTATTTAATAGCCAAGAGTGTGCATGTGTCTCACAAACACACAAGTTGACATACAGTATGTTTACTATCTTTAAGCAGTATCAAAAGGAACGGGGTTAGCAGAGGTCCACTGAGCTAAATATGAAAAGCAAAGGAATGATTTAACTTTATGCTTGTAGTATCTGACTAACTTACCAAAAAATCCAAGTAACCAAGTTCAAAATATCCAATATACAGTACATATCCTGAAATTAAATAACTGACTTTTTTCAGGGAAAAATGTAGCAAGGAAAAGCGTCAAGAAATTCTAAATGAATTAAGGGAACTTGTTAGTGGTAAAGTTTTGGAGGTACGGTACTTTTTATGTCTTATATATAATATTCTAAATTGAGAGAAGATATTTCATATATGTGTGCTGCTAATGATCAGCTCTACAATAGTGAATTGCTAACATGGGTCAAATCCAGGTTCTTCAAAACAAAAGGTGTGGTATAGGTTTCAGAATTTTGCTTAACAAGATTATTATTAATCTAAAATTTTATATTCTGTAAGACAGTCATATTAATAACAATAATCAAATATTTGTAATGTGCCAATTTCATAATGACAAAGGTGGAATGTTTCCTTTGAGTTATAAAAATGTGTTTTAAAATTTACTTATTGTTATTTTGTTATTTTTTTCTTTCTGCTTGTTTATGCTCATGATTCCGTACGAGTTATCCAATGCTGTTTGAAGTTTGGAGATAAAAGCCTACATAGTGACATGTTTAATGAAGTCAAAGGTGGATATTATAAGTTTATTTAAATATTTTGAATGCTGCCCTCTGTGTCAATTATTTGTTGGGTTAATTGAATTTCATGTTACTACTACTAGCTTTTATGTTTACTGCACTCAACAACAAATACTTGAACAGTTTTTTAAACAAAAATTATACCGTTTTGATATGGGTGTGGTTAGATTTCAGAAGGGTCCAGTCCATATAAAACAATTTGTGGTGGTATAATTTTTTTCCATCTTAAAAAGAGAAAGTTGTGAGGTTTTGTGTTATGCTTATTTGTGAAATTAAAGTTTATTTAATTGTTTGATTGATTGATTGATTGAAACAATACAAAGCCCAAATTGTAGAAATATGATAAAGCATATCATATCAACGTCTTTGTAAGATTTTTCATGTTTAAGATACTTTGTATTTTTAATGTATAATTCTTGATTTTGGCAGTGATGGGGTTGTAAACTTGAATTTCGCAAATATATTGTATTGAATTTAATGGTGCTTTTAATCTACTACTCCTTGAAAGAAAACAAATGTATAAGTTTTTTTACACTGTAATCATGTAATTCATCCATATTTCACTATACTTACTATACTACAAAAATTTAAGTTCAACAAAGTGTTATTGTTAATAGTAATCACCAACACAATGTCAAGTTAATATTAATAGGTTAATTAAGTAATTCCTATATTTTAGAACAAAGGTGCAACAGAAAATAGATATAAAAGGTTATTAGGCTTTGTCCAGATTATCAAATTTTGTTGTATGCCCATTAATATTTTGTAGTCATGATTGTGCCTATATTCAGATTCAGATTCAGATATTTATTACGTCAAAATGTCAATGCATCATGATAATTGGTTTCCACTAAATACTTGGATATGCCCATTATATGTTGTAGTCATTAGCATCCCTAATTTTTTTTTTTTTTAACTATGTAATCATATTTGAACTTTAAACTGTAGTTTAGTTTATTAATTTGCTGTTTTTCTCTTTTTGATAGATCACATCCTCAATATGTCAAAGTGTAAGTACGCTAAATTTTTTGTAAAGCAGATGTTGCGATATGGTACAAAAGAACAGCGTAACCATATAATGTCGTCGTTCCACGGTAGCGTATGCAAAATGGTACGGCACAAGGAAGCTTCAGAGGTTATTGAGATGGCCTACAACAACCATGCTAATTTAAAGCAGAGGTCTGCACTTCTTGAGGAGTTCTATGGTCCTTCTTTTGCAGTGTTTAAAGTAAGTAAATTGTATATTTATACATACCCATTGTTATTGTCAGTAGTTGAATTATTTTACATAATTGTTTGCGAGAAGACAATATATTTACATATTAGAAATCACTGATGTTTATTTCTTGCCAATTCTTATCGATGTTCTATAAAATTTGTATGAAACTTATTTTACCTGTAGAAAGATGGGGTTGAGAGTCTCAGTGACATAATTGAAGCTGAGCCGGAGAAAAAACGTCAAATCACGGAGCACATGGCAAAAACACTTACCTCCATGGTTGACAAGTAAGGATTTCTGTAGTCTAGCTGCATTTTAAAATAATATTTTGAAAACCCATTATTTATTATTTATGAACAGTTAAGCAATATTGATATTGAATTTTATTCTTCATGTTATTAGTGCATTTAAGTTATTTAACAGAAACATTCATTTTTTCCTTATTTTGAATTAAACCCAAGCCCATCTGACTATTGTTCAGTATTTAGTTTTGATTGGTTGATCTGGTTTGGATTCCAGTCCCAATGGGAAAGATATGTTTTCTTTAAACCATATATTATTATTGTAATTATAATTATTTCTCTCTTACAGGACAGTTATCAAACGCACTATGATTCACAAAGTATTGTATGATTTCTTTGTTCATGCACGTCCAAAACTAAGATCTGTAAGTGAATTATACTACAGGTCTTTCTCTAATTAAAGACCCCTCCATTTAAAACCACTTCTATGTGGTCCCAAATTAACAAATGTCTCTTATCTTTATTCTAATTAGAGACCAAAGCTCTAAAGACCATGGAAACCCTGGTCTCAAAAGTGGTCTTTGAAACAATAGGTGATAAACATGTGTATTTATAGAGTATTTAAATGCAATTCGTACATCCATTTAATATGTTTTTCACTATGTCATATGATATTATCTTTCTATTTTTTTATATGTCTTTTGACATTCCAGTCATTTAAATATGTTGTACTACTAGAGGTTTAATAGTCATGTAGAATCAGAATTTTATTTTGTATTCTGAACTGGATTTCATGTGCATTACTTAAATATGAATTAATGTTATGCTCACAATATTTTATATACTAGTACTAAGCAATCATAGAAAAGAATTTTTTTATATACAAGAAATGTAGTAATATTCTTAAATTTGTTTAATTCTGTTTGTAGGAAATGATAGAATCTATAAGAGAGGTCGTTGTTCAAATTCTTCATACCCATGATGGAGCTCGAGTTGCAATGCAATGTGTCTGGCATGGCACAGCAAAGGTAATCAGTGATATAAAATGTAAAGAAGCTATGAAACTAAAACCAAACTAAAAGCAGTCATAGCAAAGGTAATCAGTGATATAAAATGTAAAGAAGCTATGAAACTAAAACCAAACTAAAAGCAGTCATAATGATATTATATAGATGCATTGTTAGCATCAGGATCTAAACTCAATTTTTGAACAACAATTTGCTGTTCAGAGCTATAATGCCAGGCTGGTAGACTCGTATTTTGATTTCCTTTTAACTATTATAGTATGTAATTTTTATATGTTATTATCAATATTAGATGCTTAATTGTTATCATTATTTTCTTTACACTCTCAAATTGGCTTGTAATTACATTTAAGTTTTCCTAGTTAAAAATTAAACAATGAATTTTGTTGATCTGGATCTCATTGGATGTTGATAGCTTGATTTTTTAATGAGCAATTCAATATTTGGGATTTTACAGAAAGTATTTTTAAGTTAAAGAGGTTAACATCTACTGTACAGTACATTCATTATCATGGTGCATTTTTGCTGCTGATTATTTTGTTGTGACCAAGAATTACATTTGGCTGTCAGCCAATTGTCATGTACTGTAGATAACATTGTCTTGTTTTTATTGTAGGCATACTGTATCAGGCAGATGCTGTACAGATAATAAAGTGATTTTGTGTTTAGTTTGTGTCATATAATACAAAGATAACATTTGTCTTGTGATTTCAAATTCAAAGTGTCATATGACATCTATTTGAATAACGCATGTCCTATAGTTATACATTGTTTGCATAAGTAAGCAACCAACTTCAATATTTTCATAATCTTAGTGCTGTTTTCAATTCATATAAAATGTTCATACCATAAAACTTAGACAAGCCTACAAATTGCAACTTCTTTATTTTATTGCTATATAAATTAAAGTGCTACAGTTTATATATTATTATTAGAAAGCATAACTCATGTTTTGTTTGAGCTTTCTGAGTATTGTAATATTGTAGTTTAATTGCATAAAAAATGTATATTTAAAGTTTGATATATAGAATGGGTTTTCAATGGTTTAATTTGGTCAGTTTATTAAGACCATATTAGTGAGATCTTTCAAGCCTTCAAAGATGATAATGTACACATCTTCTTTTATTTATTTAATTTATGCCTCTGCATTTAAAAGTGTTTTTTTTTTATTTCGCTCCCCATTCGTCCTTAATCTCTGTACTCTTTGAATTTCTTTTTTGTTCTAGTACGAACTTACAAAATTTAACGGGGACTTTTTTAGTGTCATCATCACCATTTATGTAGCCCAGATCTGCCTCCCAATAGATTTTAGTTTGATATCAAAAATTTTAAAATAAATGACAATTTATAAATTACCCATAGTTTTTATATTAGTCATAATTAGGTACTTAGCCTTAGACGCCTATCTGTTTTGCACATAATGGATGTAACCAAATTGACTGTGCTTGCAAATGATCTTGCGTAGTCTTTGAGCACTGATTATTTGACATAACACAAAACTTATTCTTTTTTCCTTGTGGTTTTCATCATAGGATCGTAAAGTTGTTATGAAGTCCTTCAAGACGTACGTCAGTAAGATCTGCCGTGAAGAGTATCGTCATTGGGTGGTGTTGGCGTTGTTGGACTCGGTGGATGACACAAAGCTAATTTCCAAGATTGTCCTTTCTGTGAGTATTCTGACAATCATTTGTTGACAATAACTGTGTATTGTTATTTCAAAAACCTTGTTATTTTTTTATTCTTTTTAACTGATTAACATTAACTAAATTCAAAATTATTTTGAATAGAATATTAGTTAAGTCATCATTATTGCATATTAACTTTTATTAAACATGTGCGGTATATTGTTTGTGGTAAAGTCTGAAAAAACCATAAGTAAAATACTGAATTGCTTGTTTGACTTCTCCGCCTGGGCTGCTTTAGTAAGGTTTCAGATAAGGTCTTTCCAGCATGACTTATCTTTTGCAAGATCTTTGATGGTGTAGAGATAGTTAAGTGATTGTAATTTTAGGTTGTGTTTGTTATTGATGAGTGATTTGAGGTCTGTTTTGAGGGAGGCGCTTTACAAATTGCAAATTATTATTATTATTATGATTATCTGTAAAGTCATTCTGAGTCTGCCTCTGAACTTCAGTTGCTTGTTTAAGAGGGTTAAATATGAGACACAGATTGAACCAATTCAGTTTTCACTGGTTGGTAGACTTAGGTTATTTGCCAGCCACATGTCGTGAGAGAAAATAACAGGAGTCCCAAGTCTCTGGGAGTCAAAACCTGATCAGCTGGTGATGGGTGCAACTTATTAGATATAGTTAGATATGATAAGAAAGTTCATTTAACCAGATATCCCATATTGAACTTAGATTTGATGAAAAAAATTAATAGTTTTATGGTGCATTGTTATTTCAAAATTGTGCCATTATCTTATAAAAACACGGTTTAATGTTTCATTAAGTGAATAGAAAGTCAATGATAGGTTTAGTCACGCAATTCCTGTTTTGAAAAGAAACGGTATAATGGTTACATAAAATTTATTTGATTAATATGGAAAATGTTTGATTGTGAACTCACCATATTATTCATTTTATGTATCATCATGTTACAGATATGAAAATACTTCCTACTGTTCATCAGATTTTTTAAAAGATAAATACTCTCGGTGTAGGTAGAAATCATCTGAAAATTCAAACAAAACATGGAAATTGCTTGTTTAAACAGAGTTAATTAACAACTTCCTCTTAGACTGGTTCAGTAATTCAGTTTTCTTTTGATTTTCACATCTTTTCAAAATAAAACCCTAAAATGTCTGTCTATTGTATTAAGGGTGTACGCGAAATGTAAGAATATTATATATTTATGGATGTGCATGGTAATTGGCAAAGAATATATATTATTTTCTTCTCAAAGAATTTCATCTTGTTTCATAAAATATTGAATTGAAGTTGTCTCTTGTCTTGATAAACCCAATAATTTTTAGTAAACTCACTTTCTACAGATTCAGTAACCTTGATCACTGAAGCCCAGCAAGATTTAAAAATCTATTAAATTATTGGATTATCAAGAGATAACTTCAAATAGATATTATTTTCTTGTTCTAATTTTAACTTTATGGAGCTCAAATAATACATTTTATTTCTTATTCCAGTTTATTAACTCAGCTCAACATTTATATCTTCAAGCAGTTTGATGATGATTTCAAATCTCTATCAAACTATACTGTATATATATACTAAATATAACATCATCAAGTCCATACATATGGACAAATCACAGATATTTGTCACATAGAACTTAGTAGCGTGTACAGAGCTTTAATTAATTATTTTGTCATGATTTAGAATGGCTTTGGTATTTTCCATAACCTGGAGGGGCTCACTCTTGAACATTTCTATACGGGGAGGTGCTGCATTTACAGGGTATATTTTCGAGGACTTGGTAGCACAAGTGTGGAAAATATGGGGGGGGGGAGGAGTTGCCGTATTTATGGGGTATACTTGCGAATTTGTAGCACAAGCTGAACAAGCCTCATGGCTAAAAAAAGGGCCAACAAAACACATCGATTCAGATGTTCTAAAGTAAATTCTGAGTGAAGCAATGATTTTTTAGGCATTGCTAGTTACGGTACCCATGTCTAAGGAAAGGGTCAATATGCGCTCTCTGCAATGTCATAGCCAGGATTTTTTTAACATTGTGGGACAATATCAGGGTGGACCCACTTTACGCATAAATTCAAATAATGTGGATACATTTTCTTAAAAGTTGTCCAATTTTATGCAAAAATATGACTAATCTGGTCCCATTTGCTTAGAAATTTACCCATTTTACGCAAAATATGAGAAATCTCGACCCATTTTACTAAAAAAATTAGAAATCTGGTCTCAATTTTAAAATGTGGACCCATTCTTTGTGGTCCCATTAGAAAAATTGTGTGGGACTGTCCCAATAGCTGGCTACGGCATTGGCTCTATGTAGGAGTGCAGACGCCTAGAAAGTACATACTGTATTATTAATATTAAGGGTCTCGCATTATCAATATATGATGCTTCACCTTCATGAATAAATAAAATGATAACCGTCTATGGATGGTAGATTATGGTTGTTATTGTAGATTGTCCGTTTTATTATAATTTCTGAGGAATGGCATACTGTAGGTCTAGGCTTTCATATGATACCCTATACAAATGAACAACACCTCAAATTATATAAAATTATTAATGATGATCATTGATGCTTTACTTTCATGAATACATTGATACCTGTCTATATGGACGACAGATGATGGTTATTGTAGACTTTTCGGTTTATTATAATTTTTGAGAAATTGTGTAGACCTATGTTTTTATATGATACACTATACAATGGGTCATTAACATGTTATATAATCCAGAGTAAACATGTTTTTCGACTGCTGTGGCTATACACCCCAAATGTTTGCATTTAGAGTTCAAAGTCCCTATTATAAAAATGCTCACCCTGAACCCAATATTTTAGACAACATACCATTAGTTGTTGTTCAGAAGTTGTTCAAACTATTGCGTAGGACGCCAGACCTAACAGAATAAGGTTAGTGTTCTCATGTATTTCTATTCATAATAAAGTATTATAGGGAACGGCCAAATTATTGTGCTTTTATTTTCCTTTCAATTACTTTTCCTTTTTTCCTCTTATTTTTTTTACTACGTTTTTCTTCATTTTACCTTTCCTAGTTATTTGTCTTTATTTTTTTCTTCCTTTCCTTTCTAATTCTGTACTTCCATAATGTTGTTTTCCTATATTCTCCTTTATTTTCCCTTCCATTCTTCTTATCTATTCTTTTATTATCTACCTTTCTTTACCACAGGGGCTGATCTGGGTTCAAATTTAGGAGGGGGGTCATAATGTTTCCAAAAAACCTCAAAAAAGAAAGGGGGTACGGGGTCTTCCCCCGGGAAAATATTGATTCCTAGATGGTGGGAAATGAGCTTTCCCAACTTTTGGAAGTGATTTTAATTTTAATTCAAGGTTTTATCCCCTCTTGAAAACGGTCAGGTCACATTTCTCCATTCTTATTACAGTAAGTAGGCCTATGTGACAGAAAGGTCCTCTGATTAATCTCGGATAAGAAAGTATAATACATACTCCAAGTATTGAAATACACGCCATCGTATTAGGATTCAATATTTCAACATCTATTATGTCATCATCAGGCCTATGTGTGTATACGTTTAAAAAAATTGATTTCTACAGTAGTTGGCGGGAAATGCGCTTTTCCGATTTCTGAGGTGTCCTTTAATGACATTTAAGTCATTAAAAATTTAGGTTTCCCCTTTCTTGAAAAAGATTCAATGAATTCCGACTTATAATTTCCCATTGTAACAACAAAAATTTCAGCTCACGGGTCCAGAATGAATTATTTATTTATTTTTTTATTTATTTTTTTTTTGTTTGCCCAAGGTGTGGAGTCAGGACCCCTGACCCCTCCAGATCCGCCAGTGACTTTACCTTTCATTTTCTTTCCTCAATCAGATGTGGTTCTAACAGACTCAAAAGAAATAAAAATAACGATAACCACAAAATTGTAGAATCCGTCTTTGATGAATAGAAAACATCTTCGGATGAACTGAATTCTGGAGAGCAATTAAGCTGTTGTTCTTTCAAGGATCGAGGTTTTTGTTTTTTTACCACCTTTACATATTTTTGTGATATGAAGTGTAGGCCTAAGCCTTACATCTGTTTGAAATTGCACGTCTTAGAAATCGATCGATTCAACAGTTCACTTTTTAGATATCCCTTTATTGATATAAAGTGTAATACTACTAATAATAACACTAATGATAATACTATATTAACTATTACTTAGGCCTGTCTTTACAGAGATAACGTTAAATCTTGTCTAGTTCAGCAGCTGGTTACATTGCTTGAAAATGGATCCAGATATCTATTATGGTAAGATAGAACTATAACAATGTGTTGTAGTGATTTATTTTAATATTTTTGTTGATTTAAATATCAATTCAATACGAATATTGCTTAAAATATTGAAGTTACCACACATACAAAGGAACAAAGTAAGAACAAATTCAGACTGAGGTAAAATGTCAAATGAGGTTTTTTATTTTTTTAAACTAGAAAAAATATTGTATCTGTACAGTACTTAATGTGCAGTAGGTGTGACTATGCAACACCCTCTATAGTGCAGTACAGTAGCTGTAGGCCTACCAACGGTCATTTGGGGCCATTTTTGCCGGAGATTATTTCTAGGGAAATTTTTACTGATGCCTTTTTTCAGGGGCCATTTTTCCGGGGCCACTATATTCCACTACAGTGTTGTACTGCTGTACAATAATAATTTTCTATGTTTGAAAAGTGTGTAAAGAAGAACAAAATAGAACATTTTGAGTTGAATCGGCCAAAAATAAGAACACCGGAGTCTGGGCACAATTTCATTTCATTTCATTTATTTATTTTCCAGATTGTTACAAACATCAAAAACCTAGCAGTATTCTGGCGGATTGTCAGAAAGCAAACAAATTCACTGTGCAAAGACTTTCCAACTAGTACTAGAACAGAAACAAACTGGGTTTAATTAACATAAGCATGTTCTTATTTTTTTTTAAAAAAGTGTCATCAGAAGATTTTTCTTTATCTATACTGTATTATCAAATATTTTTATACTATTTTGTTCACCCTTCAGGCTTATCCCCGAAGGTAAGCTGATATTCAAGAGCCCTCTTAAATAGTTATTTATTATCAGCATAATGAAGTTGAAATATTGTTTGACCAACAATTATAACAGGCCTAATTACAATTTTATTAATTACGATCTATTTTATAGTTCGTGGGTAAATACATTTTGCGGTCAGAAACATTGAATTTGGAAACTACACATTAATATAGACCTATACTAAATATCAAAGATCCACATGCTTAGCCTATAATGGTGCTTAGATACTTCAGCTGTTTAGCACTAATAAAAGTGCTTAGGTATTTCAATACAACAATTAACTAATTTTTTTTAATCTTAAACACGTCAAGCAAAATCGAAAGCACATTAATAAGACTAAACATTTTTAGTTGTAAATATAGTGTGTAGACCTTTACATTATGTCATGGTATCATTCACTGTGACAGGAAATACACAAACCAGTCCTATTTTCCAATTTAATATGCATGGATTGTTTTAAATATATTTTCAGTTGAATCCATTAGCGAAAAGCTACTCGATCAAGCTTTTACCTTGTTGACGGACGGGATTAAGGATATACGCAAAAGTATTCAAGGTTAGTACTCTGTAATTAGATACACCCAGCAAAAAATATGTTTTTTCCTAAATATTGGGGTTTTTTTTAAGTACACAAAAACATAAAAATTATATGCCATCGAAATTCCATTTCTCTTTTTAATTATCACTGTAATTATGTCAAATGTCACTATTATTATTAGGCGGGAATTCTTTTATACCCTTTTTTCGCGAATTTATTTATTTTTTCAAAGGTCGCTGGAAGAGGGTGAAAGAAATAAAAATTAAATTTTGTTTTCTTATTTAGCAAATGGTTTTGCCAAATTCATCAAGACGGTGGAGAAAATATATGAAATGTTATTGTTGAATGTAAACGGTGTAGTAATTGGATGGTTAAATGCTGTATAATTTAAAAAAAAAAAAAGAAATACACTTACTGGTGTCTTATTTTTTTAAAGGCAGCAGTGGGCTTATTCAAATAAAGAAAAACTTACATTTTTACTGAAATGTCCATATGTTCATGGCGGCGTCGCGCTGATTGGTAAAAATAAAATTTTATTTTTATTCGAAATCATTATTGGTTGACGGCGCGTTCGCTAAACAAGGTATAAAAAAGGAGCCTTACCATAATCATTAGGCGTTTTGTGACATCTTCTGTTGGTATATTTTAATATAAAAAAGTACATGAGGGGCAGTGAACTATATACGGTATATTATGAGTTCTAGTATTTGTGAGTGTGTGTAGTTGTTCTACAGACATAGTATACACAGGAAGAACTTATTAGATATTCTCTAGTAAATATTGAAGTATGCTCGGCTCACGAACTTTCGGAACTTAGTTGGAACTTCACAATACTGGACCGGCCTAACACAATTCAACAATGTCAAAATCAATATTGATATTAATATTATTGATTATCGTGCCATATTTCAATCTTTAAAAAATCCTGGGTCAAAATTTCATGTTGTACACATTAAACAATAGAATATATCTTGTATAATTATTGCTCTATTATTTATTATTTTAGGCCGAATAATATCATTATTGTTATTATTATATTTAGGTGCCTCCGTTAACAGCGCCTTGATATTACATGCTATTGCATTTGCGACTAAAATACTTGATAAGTATCCCAGTATACCAGGTGAGTGTGTTGATATTCAATTAAAAGTTAAAATGTATATACGCATAATTATGTGACGAGATGTTTTGCCAAATACAAATACAACAAACATTTCGGCGCCACGTTATTTCACCGACACATGTTTTTGTCGACAGGATATTTTGCCGACAATAAACTTCGCCAAAAGCCAATTTGCCGAAAGTGAATTTGCTGACATGAAATTCTCAGACGGCCAATCCAATTGACAGCCAATTCGCCAAACATTTTTACAATTTAATTTATAATTAATAATTTTTAAAAATGTAAAATCATTACGGTATTTTTTTGATAGACATAATTATCTCCGACATCAAATTCTCAGACGGCCAATCCAATTGACAGCCAATTCGCCAAACATTTTTACAATTTAATTTATAATTAATAATTTTTTTAAATGTAAAATCATTACGGTATTTTTTTGACAGACATAATTATCTCCGACATCAAATTCTCAGACGGCCAATCCAATTCGTTGACAGCCAATTCGCCAAACATTTTTACAATTTAATTTATAATAAATAATTTTTTAAAATGTAAAATCATTACGGTATTTTTTGACAGACAGAATTATCTCTGACAGCTGCAACTCATACACAGGTAAAAGGGTATTTCTCTGACAGGAAATTTTGCAGACAGCGCATTTCTCCAACAATATAATTGATGTGAACATTGTGAAAAAAATCATTGGAACAGCTAGAAAGGACAATTAATGTTGTGGAGAGGTTTGCTGAATGTCGTGAGCACTATTACATCAGGATTGAACACATTCAAATGATGTTATACAAGCAGAAACAGTATCCACAAAAGAAAAAAAAAAAAAAAAACTAAATTCAAAATCAAAACAATAACCTTTAATTTATTTTATATAGTGCTACATGTAATGGTTCATTGCCTTTTTTTAAATAAAAAATAATTAGGTGAATTTTGTATTATTTATGCAAGATTTAGGGTTGCCTTCAGTGTTGGAAAAAACTTTCAATATTGTATCCCACACAATGATCATTTGAGGAAAGATATTATGCTTTTAAATAAATATGTACTATTGTTGTACATTATGACTGATTACTGGATTTCAAAGCAAATATCAGAGAATTGATATGCCGTTCATTGTCAATGTTCGAGAAACTTTATGTACTGTCAATGATATGTCCATCCGGTTTGTTCAAAAATGTATGTAGGCAAACGCAAAGGTAAAATTTTAAAAAAAAGTCAGCGAATTGCTTGTAGGTTGCTAATGTGTCGGCGAAAGTGCATTCAGCCAAAAGTCTCCCGGCGAAACGTCTGTCGGTGCATTGCCATTCGGCAAAAGTTACCAGCACCAAAATGTAAGGTTCCTGAAGTTAAAACATAACACAAAAAAAATTAACGATTTAATTACCGTAATACTTTATTGGTATATATATATGTTGTGGCTTGTCTATTGTAAACATGTTTGAATTTGATAATCCACAAGTAATAGGCCTACATGATCAATGTAATTTCGGTACTAACTGTTGTCGCGTGAACAGTGGGTGGTACATTGCGTATAACAACCACAACTTTTATTCATCAATACATCAAGTTGTTTGAATTACAGTCATTCTGCATTACAGCATTTTTGATATTTTGCCTTTTTTCTTGATTTTCTTATTTTTTAAACTTCTTTATTCTTATATAAACAATAAAATATGCAAATTATGTCGTCTAATTAAAATCATAAAAATTTTGCACTCAATGAATGTTAAATGAAAATTAAAGAAACAAAAATTAGTAAGCCTACATTGGTATAACAATGTGAAAACATTAATTGATTTTAATATATATATATATTTCAGATATTTCCATCCATGGAGAACTGCTATATCATGCCTTAACCGTGTTAACGAAAAAAGTCAACGATGTATGGGAAAGTATTCAAGGTTAGTACTTGGGTATTGGATGTATATATATATATACATATTATATATATATATATATAAATATATATACACATATGTAAACAAATAGATGAATAATAATACAGGAATAGGAACATGTAATGACGTCACATAGAGCAAAAACATCACTCATATGATTCCTGACATCGAAATCGAAAGTTGGGGTAGGCCTATACTCCTAAGCCAGCAACACATCCCAACTTGACAGTTATGATTAGTGTCTCCATCACATTGTCAACATCAATATCATTTTCATTATTGCCCTTGTCATCATCATCTTCAGCAACATCATCATTATTATCACCATCTTGTTTATTCTCATCATCCTAATTATTTTTATACTTGTTCTGGTCGTGTAATTAAAAACATTTTCCGGGTAGGATTATTGTAAAGTCAACCTCATTCAAACAATGCACATTCCCTCCTCCATATACCCTATCGGAAAAATCTGGATAGACCCCCGATTTTAGTGCTTTACAGGTAGCTATACTTTTGTTACCTGTAGATCTGTAGTCTATCTGCTTATAAGGTAAATATTGGTAAAAACCTACTGTAACAAAAGCAAACACATCACATATTTGTTTAAAAAAACTTTAATATTTATTCAAGTGATAGGCCCTAGTAGGCTTAGATAATAATAATAATTATAAAATTTATAAGGCGCACATATCCACTGCACTAGTGCTCAAGGCACTAACCCAGAGTGTCATTAACAAGTTATTAATGTCTCAATTCGAACGAATTCGGAAAGTTAAAAATCGAACAAGTCTTTTACTCCAAATTCAAAAGGTAATTATTAAGATTATTAAATGATCTAATTTAATTAATTTTACATCTAAAATAAGACTATTCTTTGGCCGAATTCGGAAAGTTACGTTAAATTTCAGACATTTTTTTTACTCCAAATTCAAAAGATAATTATTAAGATTTAGTTTATTGTAATGTACTGAACGTCTCCCTCGAAAGAGCAGAGATTTTACCGAGAAGACTATACTACTGAAAGTAGTTTAAGAAATAAATAGGCTGTGTTAACATGTCGGAAATTATTCTATTTATCAACATAAATTCTAAATATATGGCCTGTTTAGGTTTCTTTCACTTTAATGATAATAGTTTTGTACTTACATCTCAATTATTTATTTCTTTTCCCACTCGGTAACCTGATCAGTGCAAAAGCATGGTTATTAATTGTTACCTTACATTTCGGCTTCAGGCCTAGACGCGAAAATAACGGGATAATTTCCGATAGAAATAACACTATACAATAACTTAGTAAAAACATACGATAACACATTACAGTAGCAATCAATATTCCTGCCCCGGAACTTAGACTCAGAACCAGGATGCAGCGGGGTGTCAGTAGAAAATAATATATTTTACAATAAACAATTTCATAAATTAGGCCAAAAAAAAAATTGTGTGTTGACCACGTGGGAAAATCCAAAAACTGGGTAGGTCGGTAGGAAAACTTGTTTTTTTAATTTTATTTTTTTTAAGAACCAAAAATATGTTTATGCTTAAAAAGTAAAAAATTACACAAACATACAACAATTTTGGATTCGCATCGCGTACCATCAAGTAAAATAGGCTTTGCCTTGACCCCCTAGCCTGACCAAGGCTATTTCAGTATTATTTGCTAATAAAACAAAATATTGTTCGTTGTAGTCAAGGGGGAAAAAAGCTAATATGCCGACCTCGAATTTGGTAAAATTTGGATCGGTCGGGCGTAGCCAACAAAACAATTTTTTTTTTTGGCCTTAGTTCGGCCTGGGATGATGTCTAGCTGCAACCAGTCTGAGTAGTATGTGCATCAGCAGTATGGTATTGACATCATAGTAAGAAATGCTGATTTATATCCGTCAAAGTCCCCAACGGTACTTTGAATCAGGGAACCTTACAGTGGGATATAGGCACCCCACGCACTTTCTCTCATAAAAAATAATTAGGTAAATTTTGGATTATTTATGCAATGCAGAATTTAGGGTGACAATGATAAACGCCCTTATATTTTTCAGTAGGTCTACATAGATATAACGCAACAGAGCGACGGTTTGTAATCTCAGATTATCTTATTGTTATTATTGTGTAATTATTGTTATTTTTATTGTTAGATGAATCCATTGACAGAACGATGCTATTACGTGCGATTCCAATCTTGACGCAAAGGCTTCAATATATGCTTAAACATAAACGAGGTAAATGTTTTGGTATTCAATTGGAAGTTAAATTAACTACACATATTTTGATGTCATTAAAAATGTTAAAGTTTAAAGACCTATTCAACCTATTATATAAAATACTAAAAATTAATGTGATTACCAATGAACATATTATGACTCAATCTAATTGAATGTATGAGGCTTTACTAATTGCGGGTTTTCCCCTCTTTGATTCCTACTTATTAGAGGAATATCAATGTTTCAAGGACCATGCCTTAGAAGGTATAAAAATCTTAGTTAAAACGTCCGCTAATACCAATAAATCTACTATTGTAAATGGGACCAACTACACCGTTGGGACAGAGACAAAAAGAAGCCAACATGAGAAGTATAAAAAACTGACTAGTGACAGTCCCATTATCAGACCAAAATTGTGAGTACCTATATTAATTCATATCGTTAAATAGTTTTGATAAAATGATCCATGTATATTTAGACAGGTTATTTATTTATACCTTAAGGATTATCTTAATGTTTTAAAAAGTATATCCATACACCCTAATGGGAGAAGCAAAATTGAATTCATTACTTCTACATAATACATCATATACAAAATTTAAGTAATAATTATACTAACAAACGCTCGAGTTAAGTGTTCTGTTTCAATGATTTTGATGTTGCAGATTAACAGTTATATTGTATAAATTTATAACTTATAACTTGTTAATATTTATGTGATTTATTTATTTGTTTCGCTTTATGAAGGCGAAGTGAATACGAAGATGAGACGCCCACCGACCACTCGACTGATGCTGAGAGTGACTCACTGCCCAAGTATGATTATGGCACAGATAGTCAACCTAAGACGCCTTCAATCATCGGATACTCAACTGATGCTAATAAAACGATATTACCTTCTATTGTTGTCAATGGCGACCAACTACACAGTTACGATAGAGACAAAAACTGGCAACATGAGAAATATCAAAAACCAACTAGTAACAGTCCCATGATCATTTCTAAATCGTGAGTACTTATAATTCATAACTTATTATTACTTTTTGACTACATGATCCATGAATTGTTCTACACGTTATTCATGTATACCTGAAGGAATATCCTAAAATGTTTAAAAAAAAATATCTATCATACAATGTAACGCTCTAATTGTAGAAAGTCGAATTGAATTTATTACTCTACTTAATATATCTTATAGAAATATTAGTATTAATATACTGACGAACGAGTAGGTGTTCTGTTTTTTATGATTTTGATACTACAGAATGAAAGCTATATTGTATATATTTATTATATACCGGTACCAATCGCTTATTAAATATTCCTATGATTTTATTCATTTCGCTTTATCCAGACGAAGTGACGAAGACAGTCAGTTTGAAACATCCTTAATCATTGATGTCACGAAAGACTTGGTATCTGTGCTGGATGATGGCGAAGATATTCAACTTGAAGTGCCCTCAATTACCAACAACACAACTGATGCTAAGCACGAATCGCTCTCAAAGTTGAATTATGGTGAAAATAACCAACTTGAGACTCCTTCAATCACCAGTCACTCAACTGATGATAATGATGAATCACTATCAGAGTTGAATGGTGGCGAAGATAATCAACTTAAGACGCCCTCAGTCACCGATCACTCAATTGATGCTAAGGATAACTCACTATCCAAGTTGAATGGTGGAGAATGTAAACAACTTGAAACGTTATCAATCACTAATCACTCAAATGATGCTAAGAATGACTTGCTATTCCCGTTTGATGAAGGTGAAGATGACCAACCTGAGATTCCCTCAATAGCTATTGATCCCTCTGGTGATGCTGAGGATGGCTTAATACCTAAGTCGGATGAAGGCAAAGATAATCAACTTGAGATGCCCTCAATCACAGATCATTCAATTGATGGTAAGGATGACTCACTATCCAAGTTGAATGGTGGCGAAAATAATCAACTTAAGACGCCCTCAGTCACCAATCATTCAACTGATGCTAAGGATGACTCATCCAAGTGTAATGGTGGAGAATATAATCAACTTGAAATGCCTTTAATCACCGATCATTCAACTGAAGCTAAGAATGACTCGCTATCTCCGTTGGATGAAGGTTATAAAGATAACCAACCTGAGATTCCCTCAATAGCTATTGATCCCTCTGGTGATGCTGAGGATGGCGTAATACCTAAGTCAGATGAAGGCAAAGATAATCAACTTGAGATGCCCTCAATCACCGATCGTTCAATTGATGGTAAGGATGACGAACTATCCAAGTTGAATGGTGGTGAAGATAATCAAATTGAGATGCCCTCGGTCACCGATCACTCAACTGATGCTATGGATGACTCATCCAAGTTGAATGGTGGAGAATGTAATCAATTTGAAATGCCTTCAATCACCGATCACTCAACTGATGCTAAGAATGACTCGCTATCTCCGTTGGATGAAGGTATATATAACCAGCCTGTGACTCACTTAATAACCATTGATCACTCTGCTGATGCTAAGGATGACTTAATACATAAATCGCATGAAGGTCATGATAGTCAATTTGAGACGCCCTCAATTACTGATCACTTAACTGATGCTACGGATGACTCTCTGTCAAAGTTGGATGACAGCAAAGCTAATCAATTTGTGATGCCTTCATTCACCTGTCACTCAATTGATGCTAAGGACGACTCACTAACCAAGTTAAATGAAGGCAGATATATTCAACATAAGATGACCTCAACCACCAATCACACACCTGATTTTGATAAAGAATCAAGTAGCAGTCCTGGTATCAGGTTTATAACGTGAGTACTCAAAAGAATTAGCAAATAATAATTTATGCTAAAATGTTCGGTGATTTTGTAGGCCTATATAGATCCATATAATATTTTGTCCATAACCGAAAGAAAGTGTTCTTAATGTACCATACTGTTATGCAATTTTACACAAAAAAGGAGTCATATTAAATGTAATAGGCCTACATATTTATTATTATTATTATTATTATTATTAATATTATTATTATTATTGTTATTATTATTGTTATTATTATTATTGTTATTATTATTATTATTGTATATTTATATAGTGCATACTTTATATACTTTCATATTTATTTATACATAATTAACATTACTAACATGCTTACCCACGAGTATTTTGTCTGTTTTTATGTTTATGATTACGTTCAAGCTTTTCTGCATTTCGTATCTATCATTTTCTCAACAATAAAGTTCTCAACAATAACATTACTAACATGCTTACCCACGAGTATTTTGTCTGTTTTTATGTTTATGATTACGTTCAAGCTTTTCTGCATTTCGTATCTATCATTTTCTCAACAATAAAGTTTTTAAATCTCTTATTATAATCTATAATCCTCTTTATGTTATTATGTAGCAGCACTGCATTTCATTGGATAATTCCTGTGATTTTGGCCAACTTTTGCATATGTGTTGTCAATGCAAATCCAGACTTCATCTACCAACCACCAGCACTGGTTACTGCTAAAGAAGGGAACTCGATGTCCTTGTCATGTATCTTAAATTCTGAAGCAGAATCTTTTAAAGTCGTCTGGACAAAGGACTCATATTACATCAATAATCCAACAAAGTTTGACCAAGATCGCTTTAAGGAAACAAACGAAACAGCTCGACATTATAAACTGATAATTAATCCTGTAACGAGAGAAGATGAAGGAACATACAAATGCGTTTCTATTCTTGGAGATGTGCGAAAGAAAACAATATTCACATCTGGTTGTCAGTTGAAAGTTATGAAGGTGCCTGGTCCTCAATACCCACAAGTAATTCTCTCAAAGAGTCAGTACAGCCTTGGTGAAGATATCGTTGCTTATTGTATTAGTGAGCGAGTTGATCAACCATCAGAGATAACCTGGATTGGTAGTCCAGGCAAAAATAAGCCATTTCAGAATGATTCTCATGTCGGTATAGAAAATCGCATTGAAGCAAGTGAAAAGCTGAATCAAACTTCGTTTCTCTGCAAAATGAAAGTACATAAAGTATTATTTGTTCCGAGGTTTAAACGCTCGATGCCGATTGTAGTCATGCCTTCTCTACAAGAAGCTGGTAATCATTCTGAAAGCAAAGGCATTACTGGATCTACACCTACTACCATTGCAACTAGACACAGTAAAACTACAGTTGGTTCTGGAGGGAGAATAGCATACATATCGTTATTAACAATATTTACATGTTTGATCTTTTTGCCACTGATTATGTAGTAATAATAATAATAATACTAAGAGTAGATTAATAATACTGTATTAAAGTCATTGTTATTGGTACGGTAACAATTGTCAGATATGGCAGTGAAATTTTTCGGCTTACGTTACATTTAATGAAATTACATTATTATTATATTAGTGAAGAATTGAAACAATGCAGTGTTTTTTAGTTGATATCATGCATTTAATTTTAATAAGTAAAGTATTATACTGTAGTTCTTAATATGCAATTTTATCCTAAGTATAGGTGTTATGAGAATATAACGCATGAAAGCATACAGGTACCATTATAACTATATATATATATATATATAGGTGTGTATATATATATATATATATATATATGTATATATATATATATATATATATATA
>NW_022751777.1:1431938-1436087 GCF_011630105.1 Anneissia japonica
TATAGGTATACATATATATAAATCAAGATAGCCGTTAACACTGTTAAATTATACATAAATCATCAAAGAAAGGTAAATACAGTGTTCGGATAAAGGACATAATAATACATCGTGTAGCATAGCTCTCAACGAATGTAGTCCTGTAAATAAATGAATAAAGAAATTGTGTAATAAAATGCCTCTGGCGGGACATTGGCATTTTTCACTTTTATAGATCTGGTCCCAATTTTGAATATATGCCATTCAATTTTAACTGATTTGATCAGCCTGCGCTTGCCTGTGGCTAGAGACAACTACACATAGATAATATATCTGTAATATGAGGGGTATATACTCACTCATATAGACGCAGGGTGACCTCGAAAATCGCAAAAAAATTTGCATCGTTAAACAAAGCGGCTACTTCGAGTGCAGATAACTTCACAAGGGAAGGGATAACTGTTAATCTAAGGCCATATTTCTAAAATATGGCGAAAAATAAGTTAGAATACCAAGTTTGACCCTGATAGTTATTACCAATCTCGAGTTATAAGCTTCCAAAGTTGAAGTAAATTACGTTTGCACATCTTGAAGAACCACGCCCCTTTTTGAGGAGTCAATATCTCGGAAACTATATGTCCTATAAGGCTAATTTTTTTTTGTTGGTTTAGCATAGTGGATCATTTTTGTGGAGTTTCATGAAAGTCTGAGACAGTCATACAGGATTTTTTTTTTAATCTGGTTGATTTGACATGGAATGACCCTACAATAGGTCAAAGGTCAGAATGTACCATTTCCGGTCACTATTTGAATATTTTTTTCATTAAGACGAATATAAACATGAATCTCCTGAACAATTTGCAATCAATTGTGAATCTCTGTGACCAGTAGTTACCGAGATATGACAATACAAGGTCAAAGGTCAAACTTTCAATAAAAAGTTGTATTACAACAAATAGGAACATGCATATTGTGAACAATATGAGACTAAAATCAAGTCTCTCTGACCAGTGGTTATCGAGATACAATTGTCCAAATCAACAGGCGGCCATTTTGGAAAACGCCCCCAAACGGGACTTTCCCCCAATATCTGGGAGGTATATAGGAGCTATATTTTATCTAAATTGGTCCATCTTGCCAAATCCATCGAGAAAAAAAGGTATCCTAAAATTAGTCACGGATCTTAAGAAAATGACTCTACTAATAGGTTGGCACGCCGGTGCGCGATTTTTTTCCCGTACGAAACATTTGCATGAAACTTCACTCGGGCCATCTCGGATTGACTCGACTCGAGTTCGATACGAGGATCAAGAGCAGACACTTCGCCAATGTCGTGACGCTCGAGTTTTACTTTTATTGCTCTTTCTATGTTTACCTACGGTGGGCCTATAAAATCTTACGGATTTATGGGATGTACGTGTGTAACTAACTGTGACCTTCTTGTATGTTATTCAATTAGTATAATATCTACAACAACAACAGTTAGTACCCCCCTTTATAAAGTATAGATAGGTACACCAAAGGCTGACAGAAAGAAGATAAACTACACTGGCCCTCCCTAAACTAGACAACCTACAGCCACGCTTAACATGACGTTGATTGAAATTTTGGAAAAAAGGGGAAAAATTGAAGCATGAAATAAAAAATCGAGTGCATAAGAGAAATATTAAATAATAAATAAAATATACCATACTTGGCCAACTATCCTTGTAATGTAATTAATGTTAAATAATAATAATAATAATAATAATAATAATAATAATAATAATAATAATAATAATTTCAGCATTAATTACTTTGGCCTAAGCCTTGTAATCAAGAACCTATTTACTAGGCCTATAATTAATAATTAGCCCAAGGGAATATCTTTTGTGCTTTTTCCCCTTAACGTCGTTATTTTTAATGTTCTCTAATTTCTCCATTGTCTAAGTTCCTAAGGTAGGTTTTAGTAACATAATAATTAATAATAGTAATGAATAATAATAATAATAATAATAATAATAGTAATAAATAATAATCATTTCGGCATTAATTAACTTGGTCGAGCCTTGTAATCAAGAACCTGCAGGTACTATATTTACTATATACAGTAACTAGGCTTAGACCTCATTTATACATTCATTGGTGCTCTGCCTTTTCTTTGGCATCCAGTATTTTAGAGCTGCCTATTCTCAGCTCTTCTCTTAATTTGTAAATAACTGTCACCCTGTCATTTGATAAAGAAACGCACTATTCCTTCCTCTTTGTGCTTTCCCCTGAAAGCGTATATTTTTAGTAGTTAGTAGGCCTAGGTAATTATGCAAAACCCAGATCTAACTTTAAAAAAAAATAATAAAATGAGATTTTCGGCCCGAGTGGAATTTCATGTAAATGTTTCGTACGGGGAAAAAATCGCCTCCGGTGCGCGCTATTTTTTCCCCTATATTATAAGAATTGCCAATGAAGGAAAATTAAGCAGCATAATTCCCTGTTCTACGTCACGTGACTCCTCAAATTCAGTAGAGCGTAGAACAATACAGTAGTGCGATTAACAGCCGGCCTCATTCACTAATGTTGTAGCTAATTGTAGGGTAGTAATGTTGAGCAAGAATCATAATTAATGGTATTATTAATTATTTTTCTTTTTTTTTTCATTTTTTATTTCATTATTTTTTTTAATTATTTTTTCTTTTTCCATGTTTATTATCTGATAATATTTATATTATTACCACTGTTGTGTATACTACATGTATATAATTGTATGGGTTATACTTCGCAGTTACAATCTATTTTTCAATATATCTTCATTTGTAAGACACCACGTTTCAAAGCTTGCTTCTTGTGGTGGCCATTTTCCAAATATAAATGTTATTTTCTTTATATTGCTTATATATTTGCTTACATGCTTATATATATGCTTATATATAAGCATATATATATATATATATATATATATATGTATGTATGTATGTATGTATGTATGTATGTATGTATGTGTGTGTGTGTGTGTGTGTGTGTGTGTGTGTGTGTGTGTGTGCGTGTGCGTGTGCGTGTGCGTGTGCGTGCGCGTGCGCGTGCGCGTGTGTGTAAGATGGATGGGGGCCGACATTGAGAAAGATTAAAATTCTCTAATTTTTAGTTTGTGTATAACGTGAAAAACATAGATTTTCATTCATTGCAATATTATTAAGAACTTTTTGTAGTTATAAGTTATCAAAGCAAATGCAACAAACTGTGCATATCCTGGAAAATGAAGTTAGTTAGTTCAAAGACGTTATAAAAAATCAACGCCTTTTTTCTAATAAAGTATGAGTTATGCTACTGGAATATTTTGTGTGTAATACAAATAAAGGCAATTGCCCTGTTATTTTTTATGTATATGATTTTAATTCAGATAGGACATTCCCTACCACCACCACCACCAACAACAACCCCCTCCCCAACTTATGTCGAAATTTCGACATATTATGTCGAAATTTCGACATAATAAGTTGTAATTACGACATACGTATGTCGAAATTTCGACATAATAAGCCGTAATTACGACTTACGTATGTCGTAATTTCGACATATTATGTCGTAATTTCGACATAATAAGTCGTACGACTTACGTATGTCGAAATTTCGACATAATTCGTAGTTATTACGACATAGGTATGTCGTAATTTCGACATATTTATGTCGTAATTACGACATAGGCTTGGGCCACTGTACGTATTGTTTCTCCTCAGCTTCACTTATGTACGATTGAAACATTGTGACGCGTGACTTGCTGTTGAGTGATATTTTAAATTTGAATTTCATATTTTCAGATATAATACACATGTCCCTAAAAGTGCAAACAGCTAAAAAGTACATTTTAAAAAAAGTTGAGTGGGTTTTTAATGACAGGGCAGAAATAAATTAAATATAAAAATACTGTTTTAATAATGATAATATAAATAATAACTAGAATTACTCCTTTTACGCTAAGTAGTAAAAGGATAGCCTCCCCGCGGTGCAATTTTGTACGGTACAAAATGTTTAAATATTTTTAATTCTGAAAATGTAAAAGCATTTTGAATTTGTTTAGGATAGGCTAAAAGGGTTGGGTCGATGAGGTGGGACCGAAAGGGTGGGGACAACGGAATGGGACGACGAAGTGGGGACATGGTATGGAGAAATGGGGTTGGGAAACGTGGCATGGGTAAT
>NW_022751777.1:1436206-1438984 GCF_011630105.1 Anneissia japonica
TTTTTTTGTTTTTTATTTATTTTATTTACCAAATTTTTATAGCGCCCTTTTTATGAGTACTCATATTCAGAGGCGCTTTACATTAAGGATACAAATAGAATACACCCACACCCTACTACGGACCGTCACCAAAATGTAATCATTTCTTTACTGGGTTATGCCTAACACTCCCTCTTATTTTCATTTATGTCAGTGCAGCCGTTTTTAATATATGTTGCACACAAAAATACCACACAAAAATACCAAAACGTTACACACACACACACCCACACACCTACCCACACACCCCACCCACACACACAAACGTTAACACCCCAAATTGTACAAAGAAATGTCATTATTTTTAAGAAACTAGAAAATAAAATTAACATCCTTTGCAGCGGTAAAAATGAGTACACGTTAATCATGGGCGGAGATATGATATGTATTTTACAATACAAACTAAACCAGACAAACAGTATAAATCCCAATGGCAAATATCCCCACCACTGACGCAGGGCCATCGGAACCACACCGGCCGCACAGGCTTTGGCCGGACGACTTTTTCCCAATTGTATTACTTTAAAAAATAAATGTACTCTGATACCTGAAGTTAGTATTAATGTTAGCATTAAATTGACTTTTTAATGTTGTATATTTAAACAAAAATCCACCAATTTCTTGTTTTTTTATTGCCCATGTACATTTCAACTCTTTCGACAATCCTTAACTTTAGTAATTAGGATTGATTTTAAAAATCTTTAGAGATATACATATAAATAGTGGCCGAAGCCTATGTCGTAATTACCACATAAATATGTCGAAATTACGACATACGTATGTCGTAATTACGACTTATTATGTTGAAATTTCGACAAACGTATGTCGAAATTACGACATAATATGTCGAAATTACGACATACGTAAGTCGTAATTACGACTTATTATGTCGAAGTTTCGACATACGTATGTCGTAATTACGACTTATTATGTCGAATTTTCGACATAATATTTTTTTTAAATCCCGTTTTGGGAGGAAGGCATCCCCCTCCCATACCCACCCCTAGGCTCGGGCCTTCGGCTCTAAGATGACATCGCGTGCTATAGTTACATCCATAAATACTTAGGCCCCCCCCCCCAGTCGGACATCTTTGACCCCCATAAATTATATCCAAGAGCCACCACTGCTTCGCACCACTGGCCCCTCCCCTCCATCAGCTTCCCCCATTTCAAGTTTTCTAGATACCCAACTGTAGGTATCCCTATTCTATATCGCTGTGCTCCAGTGGCTCAAAATTGGGTCTGGAGCACTCCATTGTCGTTGCATACTTATACTAAAAAGTAGAGCATGCCCTAGCCATCAAAACGACTACTAAAATATACTTCAAATTAGTTAATACGGCGTTATAACGCCCTAATTAGCCGCCCTAATTAGGAGCGTTATAACGCCCTAATACGGCGTTATAACGCCCTAATTGGGGTGTTATTACGCCCAATTAGGGCGTTATAACGCCGTATTAGGACGTTATAACGCCGTAATAAGGCGTTTTAACGCCCTAATAAAATTTTTTTTTGCTCTTTGGCGGCAATCAGCCACTGTACAATCCACAATCAGGTGATTAGGTCGCAAAACTTTATCTTCATTGGATACGGCGTTATAACGCCCTAACACGGCGTTATAACGCCATAATTGGGGCGTTATTACACCCCGTAATAGGGCGTTTTAACACCCTAAAAACAATTTTTTTTTTAATGTTTTTTTTTTTGCTCTTTGCCGGAAATCAGCCACCATACAATCAAAACTTTATCTGCATTGGTGGATTAAGTCGCAAAACTTTAGCATCGTTTGGTGGCACCATTTACTCTAGTTGACGGCGAACGGTTTCTTTACCGGTTGGTACATTTCTTACAAACATTCAGCCAAAGGCCAGTGAAAGTTGAGACGGCAGCCGAGTTTTTATCGATGTTTGCCATCTTTATATTGTGAGCCATCGTAAAGTCATGGTTTGCTGGAGTTGCGTTCAATTTAAATCTCCGAACTTCTGAAGCTGAGCTATTCTATGAATGTAGGCTTGTATCAATTGCTACAATTTAAAAACGGATGACCAAATAATGAATAAGGTTTGAGTTTTATTGCTGGTTAAAAACAGACATTCCGCCCGATTGGGACTCAAAAATTCGATGGGGGTTCGGTAGAAAAGGGGGATTCGCCCGAACCATAAAAAAAAACCCTGGCTACGAACCTGCAAATGATTCAGTCGAACGATACGCTCGAGTTGGCTCTGTCAGTTGCGACAAAACTATATAAATAAATAACGTTCTAAAATTTACATCCTACTTCTGATGAGCACCAAAATCAGGGAATATCGAGATATATGTATTATTGTAAATGTGTGTAAGTTTGGAGTTAAAGGGTCTATTAGTTTTTGAGTTATAATCCCGGAAAGACAAACAAAAACGTCACGAAGACAGACACACAGACCGACAGACAGAGCTCGTTGGAATACCCTCACCCCATTTCGTGGGTTGAAGGTAATAAACAAATATCTTCAGTCGAATTCGAAATTGACAGTAGAACTAAAGTAAGGCAAGCAAAGTCTAAAGAGGCGTACGACAAACGAAAGTGGTCAAAGCCAGACTTTTAGCCCGGGGGATATTGTTCGAATTAAAAAGTCTTGGAATGTACGTAAGGGTGAGATTAAATTCACTGACCCGGTGGATATTAGACAAAAAGTTGGTCTAAACACTTATTTCAATGGTCAGAAATGGAATGTGAAACACATAGTCCCATTTCATGGA
>NW_022751777.1:1439248-1457752 GCF_011630105.1 Anneissia japonica
CCACTGCTGTAGGTCCTAAACATTACCCAAATGAATGAAAATTTAAATAGAATATTACGAATTATGGGTTTCAGAAATCCATTTAAGGTCTTCAAAATGCTAATTTGTCGGAGCTTCCCTAGGCGGTCCCTCATCTTAAGGTCCGCTTCGCTCGCAAAACGCACCTCCTCATCGAAAATTCTACCTACGGGCCTGTGGTGACTTGTCATGAGTTTACTATACCGTAGTATTTTGAGACATTCGTCAAAGAAAGAAAAATGTTTTCAGGTATTGGAAGTAATCACATTTTTGGTCGGTACAGATTTCATCTAGGCCGACGAATTGACCTAGTTCTAGGCTAGCCTTAGCATACTTCTGCCTACATCTAAATTCGTTCCTTGCGTCTTTGAAATAGGTCTAGATAGGTCTGAAATATTCCTAATAACTGTTCATTTTCTTAAGTGTATTAGGGTTCATTGATTCAAAGAATTCCCTAAATTTTTCTTTTATATATTAAATTTGAAGTGACTTTCTTGGGGTTTCAATAATCATTTGTTTTACGAATGTCATTTTATTCAATATCACTGACGATTGGGCGGGTGTCTGCCCTATCTTTCAGAAGGCGTGCGTCGTAGTGGTAAAACTATGAACTTTCAATCATAAAACCGCATCGAAAACGACTGCTAAATACGGTACCAAATTGACAAACGAATTCATTGTGTATAATAATGCCGTTTATAATATTTATATAAATTAAACGCATGTACATTAAAAAAATCTGTTCCTTGTGATCGCGTCGACAGTCCTGCATTTTGCTGAAACGTGTAAGCGAGGCCAAACCACTGATATCTACTATTAATAACTAATATAAGTCAATTGTGACGTCGATTATCCAACCAAAACCGTGCACAAATGTGTTATTAGTGGACGGTTTGCTTGATCTTTTTTAGGTTCGTGTGCAAAAAGACATTTGAATTCATAACTGAAATATATCAACAGATTGAGCAATTAACATTTGGATTTTAAGATACGTGCTGTTCCTAATGTTTCACTGATTCCATCGAGTTGGCTTTTCTGTATTTACGTTTAAAATAAACTACACATATTTTAGATGTCATACAATATATTATGTAAAAAACTAAAAATATTATGGCTCCATCTCGTCTAACAACTTGTGAAGCTCTGTTTAATAACCATTCTTCTATTATGCACTGAAACATGTCAAGGGTCAGAACGGCGTTTCCGGTTATATTTTAGTCTATTAGAGCAAATAGAAACATGAGTATTCTAAACAAATTGGCATTAAAATTAACTCTCTACCACCAGTGGTTGTGGAGATAACAAGGACTCAATAACTATGACATTTGAAACATGTCAAAGGTCAAAAGCAGCATTTCCGGACATTTTCTAGCAAACCTTTCTATTAGACCAAATAGAAACGTTAATGTTTCGAACTTAAGGTTGCGGAGCTATAATGATCCTATTGCTATGACCTTGAAACGTGTTAAAGGTTAGAAACGTCATTCCCAGTAATTTTCTTGCAACATGTTCCATTAGAGTAAATAGAAACATGAACGAATATGCACCAAAATTAACTCGCTACCACCAGTGGTTGCGGAGATATGACGACCATTTGACCTTTCGCCACATTTTGAAAATGTGTTATGAAGCTAAAAATGATTCTTGGACCACCCTAAACCAATTTCTGAAGTCAGATTCTCTGGACCTCAAAGTGCATACAAAACCTGGTCTGGCTACTAGGGTAGAAGTAAAAGCCTTAGTTTATGATAGAAATTACATGGGACAGGGTAAAATATGGATTCCGGGGGTCATTGTCTAAAAGGAAGGTCCTCTTAACTACTGAATTGATGTGGGAAATAAAATGATTTGGAAAAGGCAAGTAGATCAGATTAATGATAGACGTGTGAATGTAAGCTTGGACAGTACAGAAGAGGATGTAGATATGGAATATGTTAATAAGAGAGTTGATGAAATATTGAAGAATGAGAGAGATAATTTATGTATAGAAAATAGTACGAGAGATGTTGTTAAGGGAAAACCAATGGTTGTTTTAGAACATATTGGGTTGAGAAGGTCAATAAGAGTGCGAAAAGCGCCTGATAGGTTGAACTTGTAAAGTGTATGCCGTATAAAGGAACATTACTAAAAAGTAATCAGTTTTCCATGGAAATGATCATAAATGTTAATATTCTTTATTTTCAAAACACATCACATCATGTAATTTTATACAGTACTTTTACAAAGTTTTTTCATACAATGTTGTAATGTGTTGAATGATTCATAAATTTCTTGTGTACAATATTCTTTGTGAAATTGATAAGGTAACAGAATGAGTTTTTTTTAACTAGAAATTATAGTGTTTAAAAGAGTGTAAAAATATAAAAATGTTTAAAAAATGTAAAAAGAAAATGGTTTTCAATTTTTTATTTTCTATACTTTTGATTTTCTTTTTAAAATTTGAGCTACTTCTAAAAATTTTAATTTAAGTCTATTATTAATTATATTATATATAGTATATACGTGTGATTTTGAATTGTTTGATGTAAATTCTCATTTCTTAAAATGGATCGATCATCAATTCTCTTTTACATATATCGTGGTTGGTGACTGTCTACACATTACAAACCTACATTGAAACATTCGAAAATACACATTTGATAATAATTGGTAACCGAAACTGAATATAATTTTACACGATCCATTTTACTATATATATATAAGACATATAAATAAGTCACACTGTAACTTTTAACTTTAGTAACTACACTTGTTCAGATACGTCATTCTAAAACATGTATAGGCCAATGCTCCTACGTAGCTGTATTTGCACTCTATTGGTTATAGCCTCGTATGTGATAATATTGGCACATGCAAACGGAATAGAATGCACTCAAGCCGAAATATACACAGTCGTTGGTGACCATGTGAAAATAGACTGCCTTTTATCATTCACAGAAAATATTACTGATGGACAAGTGCCAGAAATAACTTTGGTAAAAGATGGGGGAGATAGTCCGGAAGTGAAAGTAAACACTTCATTAACACTTCAACCGGACAATGTATACAAGTATTCGTTATATTTCAAGAACCTGACTCGTATTTACAGTGGTTCATACACTTTTCAATATTCGTATCGCTCGAGGACAGATGAATCTGATGTTATTCAACTGTATGTACAGCCTAGCCCAAGTGAGCCCCACTGCTATTCAGATAAACCATATTACATCAGCGGAGAAAACGTTACATTATCGTGCCAGGCATTCTCTTATCACAGAATTCAGTTATACTGGAAAGAGTCAATGCATAATTTTCATCAGAGTAAAATTGTTTATAACACAACCGAAAAAGAAACAACTACAACACATCTGCGTTTTATTGCAGATGAAAATGTAGGTACAGTTGAAGTTTACTGTTTGATGGATTTCATGACCATTGAGCAAGAAAAAGGAGGCCCATTTACTTGTAACATAAAAAGGAGCATTAAAAAGCGCTTAAATGTTGACATTACGAAAACTTTCATACAGAATGGTCGCCTAGTTAAGCTAGAGTGTGTCTTTGGCAAAGAGAACATTTATATTCAGCCCAGAATGGATACATCAGAAGGTAGTGCGTTTAACTATTCTCATATCACACCGAATTATGGAGTGCAATTCCAGTGGGCCTCTGAAAACGCAGTGCTAAATGAAACAGTTGCAATGAATAATGCAAAAACAACTATTTTAAATGTCTCGGCTGATACCAGTGGATCACTTGTCACTTGCACAGCAATGAGTAACGACTCTGAAGGTTCAGCGTCAATCGTGCTTACCTACCAATTTACTACCGAAAAATTACCAACGTCTGTACAAGAAATAAACATACGACCACACATACCTCTTAATTCTATGAATGCAGGTCATGTGATTATAGTCGCAATGTTATCAGCAATTGTAGGTATAGGCCTAATGGTTTTTCTCTTTGTATCAATAAAATGCATCAATGATATACGCGCAACAAGATATCACGATCAGCAACTTCCGTTGGGGACTATCCACGCCATAATTCGTACCGACAATAACATCGTACACACTTTACCACTACGAGTGCTAGCTTCCTCTGCGTCGATCAATACTGGTATGATTGAAACCCACTCGTCACACTTATCAGTAGTTAATAGTGTTCAAAGCAATATACATAGCTTGACCACTGCAAGACATGCAAGAAGTAGCGATACATTGCCATCTCTTCCAGAGGTCATCAACTTGAGAAGTAGATCGTTTACACCAGAGGCAGAACAGGGTGACACAAGCACAGCAGAAGGGTGGAGTGAAGTTTTGAGAGATCCATTGTATGATGAAATTAATGAAACTAAAAATATTGGAATGTTTTCACCAAGTGATTCTGACAGAAAAACAGACAGAAGTGGATCTATGAGAAAACCTGTCAATGAGTGTAGTGAGCCAACTAAGTTAGACCTGAGAGAAGTGCTATCAGATCCGCAATATAATACACTCAACAAAGAAATAATAGAAGGTACCGATGAATTATATTCAACAGTCCAAGAAAATAACATCAATTATATCCCTAAATCAACAGATGACATATATCCACTTAATGCCGTCTATATGAAGGATAGTAAAGGAGCCAGCCAACTAAACCAGCTTTATTCGGTGCCGATACCAAAAAAAGATCGCAAGGTAATAAAAACCGCAAGGTCTTTGGAAGCAGGAGCTACAAGTCAATCAAGGCCCTACAAAGCCATTAGAACAGAAGAAAGTGTTGTAGACATTTATGCTACAGTCAAAACTAATACTAAAGAAACTTCCGGAAGAAAGCTTTGTGTAGCAGTGAAACAAGACGGAGAGGTAAAATATGATGCAAGCAATTAATACATTAGCGTAAATATAGTTGCTGAATTGAATACAGTAATAGAATTAGCCTTAAACCGTCTTAATAACCATTATAAATATCACTAATCGTATATCGCAGTCAAAACTTGTATGCGAAAATAGATTTTAGTTTAAAGGAGGGCCTAACATGATTCGGGGTATAGCACTCACTAATACGGCTAGTGAAATTACTAATCCCCAGCGTATAAATCAAGAAATCATTTGCATGCATAAATGTTTGAATTATAGAGCAGGGCTAAATACCGCACTATAAATGCACTGTAATATAAATTGATATACACAATACAATATAAAAATGTATAAAAAAAATTAGGAGACGGATGTGTAATCTTACACACACACAACACACACACACACACACACACACACACACACACACACACACACACACACACACACACACACACACACACACACACACACACACACACACACACACACACACACACACACACATATATATATATATATATATATATATATATATATATTTATATTATATATATATAAGAAAATGGACGATATCGCAATCAACATCGACGACCATGATAATAAAGAACATACAGAATGAAATTCTTAAACTCGAGCGATACTCTCGCAGATTTTATTTGAGATTTGGAGGTGTAGAAGAGGAATTAGTAGAGAACTTAAAAGAGAAAATTCAAAGGTATCTTTGAAGACGATCTCGGGCTGTCGGCACCGGACACATTAGAGCATGCCCATCGTACAGGATAAAAGGCTATTTATACTTTTGCCCCATCGCACTCTTTCTTAATGAGTTATATAATCCTAATCGATCTGTGCTCTTCAGCATAGGCATGTTATACTTTTGCTCTTATGTTGTGTTTAATATTAATTATATTTTTTGTTATTTTGGATTATCATTTTTTCTTTTTTTTTTAAATTTATTTCTTTCATGCATAATACATTCATAACATTGAACAGAAAAAATAACAATAAAAAAAACCTTAATTAAAAATAGACATAACAATATAATACAATACAATTGTACAAGAAAAACCAATTATTATTATTGTTATCTTCATTGTTGTCATTGATAATAATAACAACAATAATACCAACAACAACAATAACAAAACAGAAGAAATAATAATAAGCATGTAATTGAGTTTACAATACAGTAGGGAGATTCAATTCAAGAGTCTGAGTACATCTTTGTATTTTTCTAGTCTGAGTTTTAGATCCTTGAAATAAGGAATTATATTTTGTAATTTACAGCTATAGATATAATATTTAGTGAACAATATGAAAGAATTAACAATTGGTGGTAAATCAGGCTCTCCAAAGCAGATACGTTTTGTGTCAAAATTAATTACTGTATTAGATTCATTAAAGATAAAATCTTTAGTAGTTTCCCACAAAGGAAGACTGATTCTACACTCAACAAACATGTGTAAGAGATGATCTTTTTCCTTATTACAGAAAGAGCATAGTTCAGACTTTACCAGACCAATCTTAAACAATTTTACCTTGGTGAAAACGATTCTATGCATAAATTTAAACTGGAAAACTATTTTTTTGGATGTTCAATATACCCATATCGGACCATTTTTGTTCTATTTCACCTACATTTTGAATTATCTTAACCATATATTTTTTTTTTCTTATGTATGAAGTCACATGCATATCCCAGCTCCAATGTGTTGAAGGGTTTCTGTTTTTTTCTTTTGCGTCATATCATTATAATAGTTGATGGAATTTGAAGATTCTGAAAATGAGTATTTGATCAATTAAAATTTAAAAAAAGTTTTCTGACTTGATATCAACCTCATTATCAGTCTTAAATGTAAATATTAGATCAATCAATAAAATTTTTTATATTTTTACGCAGGTTTGTGACATTCTTATCAAATTCAAGATTATTGGTTTAACTGAAATTTGGGATGTAAAAAGCCCCAATTTATTTAATTTAGGATCTTACACTTTTGACTATATTATATGCAGAGATGCTGGTAGGAGCGGAGGAGCTGGAGTATATATTCATTTTTCTTTTAATTATACATTGCTAAATTATACAATTTCTCACACGGAGTCGATATGGGTTAAAGGTAATGATGAGCTTCGCTCTTTGTTGCGGGTGTTATTTATTGAAAAAATTACACTAACATTTCAGATAACCTATATATATATATACATATATATATATATATATATATATATACATTTATTTATTTTTTTATCTATATTTATATATATATATATGTATTTATTTATTATATGTATTTATTTATAGGACCACATCCGTTGAGAGCTATGTTACACGATGTATCATGTCCATTATTCGAACACTTTATTTACCTTTCTTTGATGATTTATATATTATTTAACAGTGTTAACTGCTATCTTGATTTAGATTATACGCTATTGTTTCTTTCCAGCCATACCTATTGTGTAATAGACTGTATCTTTCTGCGAGTACGTGAAAGAATCTCCAAAACTGGTTCTGCATTTTTACTCATTCTTGTCGTCTACATTTATTTGTAGTTAATTACCAGTGCACAAGCTCAATAATTGACCTAAATATAAGTATCTATGAACAATTAAGGGTGTATTCATAGATTTTGGCCGTGGGTATACTACTGTATCAAAAAATTGAACGTTAAAGAAATGTCAAAATGCTTTCATTCACTGCTGGCACTTTGAGTTCAGGTGCGGATCAAGAGATGTCCGAAGGGGGGGGGGGCGCGAAAGTGGGGCAGATCAGGATAACACCATCCCGCGAAATTTTTGTTTTCTAGACTCCCAATAATTAACTCTAAGCTTTTTTCTTTTCCTTTTTTTTTGACTTTCCAAAAGTGGACCCGGGCCCAGACGCCCCCAACCCCTAAATCCGCCCCTGGAGTCTATGGTATTATGGCTACGATTTTCTACGTTCATGAAAAGGATCCACGTTGAGGTATTTTGGAATAGACCTGTTATTTTCCATTCTTGAAAAGATTCTTCTTTAATAATAAATATTCGTTATTTGTTGTTTTTCAGTATTTTGTCTTCTATATAATATAGGCCTAATACGGTAATACTACAATGCAGTCGGAGGGCCATGTGCAAAAAATTAATGTAATTTACTGCGGCCTTCTGATACAACCGTTCTGTAATGTTAATGCTATATATTCTGCCCACCATGACAAATAGAAACAACTGAGGTTTTCATTGTTTTGAGTAATTAAGGAATATACATTTGTATTAGCCAGCTGCTATTCTCTTATCACTGGTAATCAGATTAGGTATTTTGTGTGTGCAACCATTCATGCGTAAATGGAGCATGTTGATTGGTCAGTTTGTCCCCTGCTTCCTTTTCTGGTTGTTTTTTTTAACTGTATTTTTACACTTACATTAGTCCCTTACTTCCTTTTTGTGTTGCTAATTACTTGTTAATTAGTGGGATTTGAGCATATCCAAATATATCAACATGTTCCAAATTGTTAGTTCTATGATATTGACTAAAAAACTGGTCTTTGAAAAATTGTCAGTTACTTCTTTTTGTCATGGTATAAGTAGTAGTCTATTAGTTTAAAGAGCAACGATGTACAAAGTCAAAAATTCTACCAGAAAAATAATTCAGACACTATTACTTAAAACAATTGACATAGTTTACTATTTATTTTACAATTAAAACTTAGTTTTGGGTGTAAAAGCTATAAGAACTGCAATTATATTCTAAGAATAAATGTATTTGCGTGTCTGCTTGTTGTGTGAATGTCCACAGCAAATATAGTGTATAAGTATTTTAATGAATGTTTTGAGGTGAAAAGAACAACAAATACACTTCAGTTATTGGTATAGACTCACGATCGTCACATTTATCAGTAGTTGATAGTGTTCAAAGCAATATACATAACTTGACCACTGCAAGACGTGCAAGAAGTAGCGATACACTACCATCTCTTCCAGAGGTCATCAACTTTGGAAGTAGGTCGGTTACACCAGAGGCAGAAAAGTGTGACACGTGCATATCAGAAGGGTGGTGGGAAGTTTTCAGAGATCCGTTGTATGTTGAAATCAACGATACTAATAATATTGGAATTTTTTCACCAAGTGATTCTGACAGAAAAACAAAAACACAATCAGAAGAGAAGAGCACTTAGAGAAATCATATCTAAAACATCAGACATAAATAATGGAAGGTAACAATAAAAACTTAGTTTTGGGTGTAAAAGCTAATAAGAACTGCAATTATATTCTGAGAATGAATGCATTTGCGTGTCTGCTTGTGTGAATGTCCACAGCAAATTAACATTATTATTTTTATACTCTCGTTATAGTGTGTATAAGTATTTTAATGATTGCTTTGAGGTGATAAGAACAACAAATACACTTTAGTTATTGGTATAAAAGCTAATAAAAACTGAAATATATAAAGCGTTTATTAATAAAACAATGACAAATTTAGTTTATTATACGCGTACTATGTTTGTGAAAGTATAATTATATGTTATAAAACATTTGACTGTTGTTAATATCACGCACATATTTCAAATAAGACTTAATAGGATACGGAAAACAAAGATTTTGGACAATGAACTTTTGGATATATGCCATAGAGTAAATTATAATATTTTATTATTATTTATATTATATTTCCAACTCTTAAATGTATAATTAACTGTTCCCTGGTATAAATTATAGGTGTAAACTTCCATTAGTTATATTTGGATAATTATAGGATCATACAGACTCCAACAGAGAAGCTATAGTGATTCGATGTTTCGTTCTTTATTCGAACATCATCAGGAATGAAGAAAATTATGTCCATAGGGAGCATATGCCAGAAATGAGATAACATAACTAACCAATCGACAAATAGAAACTGGGTTAATTGACCAATCAAATCAAACAAGGTATGACATTATTAAAGAATAAACAAAATGCCAGGGTGTGGTGTGCCCCCCACCCCCTATACGTTTTTTAAACCTTTTTCTTCAAGTTCGTACTTTCTATAAATTCACCTTTCGAAACATTCTATCATTGCTTGTTGATTTAAAATGGCATAAGAAAATGTTACCTGCTTTAGAAAAGTAAGTTCATTTTATAGAACAAAGTTAAAGAAAAAGAAATAAAGTCTAATGACTAGGGTGTTTTGATCATTGGGGTATGTCTGTTATAACATGTTTACAGCGAGCATAATACATAATACAACTTTTAACTATTTTTAAATACTTTTGTGACTCACGATTTTTCTTTTCACCAGGGAACAGTAAGCTTTTTAGGCTGAGGCTATCGGCACTGCCGCAGTGCCAAAAAAGCTGCTGTTTTCTATCGGCACTGCCGCAGTGCCAAAAAGCTGCTGTTTTCTATCGGCACTGCCACAGTGCGAAAAAAGCTGTTATTTTCTATCGGCATTATTGCCGCAGTGCGAAAAAGCTCGGATTTTCTATCGGCACTGACGCAGTTCCAAAACACTGCAGTTTTCTATCGGCACTGCCACTCGAAAAGCTGCTGTTTAATTATCAAGTGGATGTTTTATCTATAGATTATGTTATCAATAATCGGTTAGGTCTCTATCCTAGCCTATAATATTTTTAACATTATATTATATATGTTTTACAATTAAATTATAATTATTTCTAATTATTAAATATATACATAGCCTATATCTAGGCCCATACATAAAACCAAAAATAAAACAACAAAAATTTAAAATAAAATAGTAGTAATAATAATAATGATAATATAATAATAACAGTGCTCGAAATAAATAAAAATTGTTTAATTAATTAGATGAATCAGCATATAATCAACTTGCGTCTATGCAAAACCTGTTTTTTTTTTAAATAAAGATGTTATCTATTTTATTCTGCTGTTTTAAAAAATAATCTTATAAATTATAAGTTTATTTTCTATGAAAATTTTATTCACATAATTCATGTTTTCAATGTTAGTATGGTTAATAAATAATACATAAAATAATAATAATAATCATAATAATAATAATAATAAATAATAATGAAGGTGCTCGAATAATGCTTTATTAAAGAATTAATAATACTTCAATAATACTTTAATAGGCCTATTTGCGATAGTGTGATTAATGAGATATTTGTTGATTAATTTATAGAAATATATAATAGGCAAAAGCCTATACCATTAATAATGATTCAGCAAAATAAATCAACTTACGTCTATAGATGTAAAATCTGGGGTTTTTTTTCAATAAAATGTTACCTATTTTATTCTGTTCAAAAAAATAATCTTATAAAATACCGTACATTATAAAGTTTCATTGTAAATTAAATGAGAATTTAATCCACATAATTTATGTTTTCAATTATTTAAGCATTTAAACAATTCAGTGGGCCTAACGCTGGATGTAAATGTGAAACGCTTTTAAAGCAACTTTTTTAAAAATGTAAAATTTTACCATTTTTTTACGAACTGTTTTACTACTTGTACCCATTTTATATAATTCTCTCGCCTTTTTTTTTTTTTTTTTTTAAGAAATGTACTTTTTTACACTTGTTCTACCTTCTCGAACTTTGTAATTTGATCAACTACTCCTTTGTGAATTTTATATGTTTATATCCTGCTGTAAAATTTGCATTTTCGAGATTAAATAAAGTTTTGAATGAATGAATACGGTGCAACCAACAAGCAGAGAGCACTCTAATTCTTAGACTCCTCTAACTCTACACCACATTTTTGAAGAACAAAATAACAATACAATACACTCGGGTGGTCTCAGGGTTTAGTCTCCAAATGTAGGGTTAGCTTTGTTTTACAAGAACATAGACTGTTATTTTGTTCTCTGAAAAATGGTCTCGAATTACAGGGGTCTCGAAGTTAGAGGAGTCTCAAATTGGGGGCGAACTGTATTTTTTCTTTCATAATTGTATGTATTCTTTCATAAGCTAACCCTCTAAGCGGAGACCGAACCTTGAGACCACTTCTTACACGTCCGCAAATATGGTCTCGAAATA
Organism: Anneissia japonica; assembly: GCF_011630105.1. Taxonomy (NCBI): domain Eukaryota; kingdom Metazoa; phylum Echinodermata; class Crinoidea; order Comatulida; family Comatulidae; genus Anneissia; species Anneissia japonica. Next base: position 1,451,073 of record NW_022751777.1, read on the forward strand.
GAAGTCCGTGATTTTTTTTTTCATTATGATTAAAAAATGTAGCAGCTAAGAGAATGTGTACACAAAAATATCTGAAGTATATGTATACGTTGCTATTACTCTGTATTACTGAGTCAATCTACGAAAAAAGGGGTCAATCCGGAACAAATTGCAATATTAATGAAAATAATTTTTTCAGCTCATAATTTAATGAGGAATAACATATAAAAAATCTGATTAGTGGAAGGGGTCAAATTTGACCAAAAAAGGCAAATTTTACATGTTTTTTAGGCTAGTCCGTCACCGGAAGATTCAATTTGAATATATTTGGTGTCATACGAAAGCTATTGAAAATATCTATCGAATGGTGTGTATATGATGACACATTAAATTGATTTTGTGACCCTCAAATTACCAAAAAATATCGTTTTTTTATGACTTTTTTGACTAATTTTATAATATATGTTATATTAAATGAATACGAAAAAATACTAAGCTAACAACCCTTTCGTCTGATACTTAATAAAAACTAACCACATACAAAATAAAACACTTAAGAAAATTTCAGACATTATCCATTTTGTGTTTTGTAGTTATAGTAAGTCAAAGGTCATCTCTTGCAAAAATGGCAAATTTTTTCACCCCAAAATGGTATTTTGAATCTAGTACATTACTAAAAGATTCAATTTGAATATATTTGGTATCATACGAAAGCTATTAAAATTATCTATCAAACGATGTATGACACAATATGTTGAGTTTGTGACCCAAAAAGTACCAAAAAACTTAAGTTTATGACTTTTTTGAGTAAATAAAAAAAAAAAATGTTTTATTTATTAAAAATATTAAGGTAAAAAACCTTTTGTGTAATATTTCTCAAAAACTGGTGAATTTTCATCACCAGACCTTGGCTCACACGGAATGGGCTCTTACTAGCTGAATTTTATTGCCAAATTTGACCAAAAAATGACAAATTTTACACGTTTTTACCCCAAAATGGTATTTTGAAACTAGTCCATCACTGGAAGACTTAACTTAAATATATTATTTGGTGTCATATGAAAGCTATTAAAATTATCTATCACATGGTGTATAGGATGACACATTATATTAATATATTAAAAATATTAAGGTAAAAAACCTTTTGTGTAATATTTCTCAAAAACTGGTGAATTTTCATCACCAGACCTTGGCTCACACGGAATGGGCTCTTACTAGCTGAATTTTAGATTTTATTGCCAAATTTGACCAAAAAATGACAAATTTTACACGTTTTTACCCCAAAATGGTATTTTGAAACTAGTCCATCAATGGAAGACTTAACTTAAATATATTATTTGGTGTCATATGAAAGCTATTAAAATTATCTATCACATGGTGTATAGGATGACACATTATATTAATTTTGTGACCACAAAATTACAAAAAAACCTTTTTTAAATATTATCTCTGAAATTACAATACATATTTTCTTAAATAAATACGAAAAATAATAAGCTAATAACTTTTTTGCCTGATACTTTCTGAAAAACTGACCACATCTAAAATAAAATACATACAATTTCATTTTCTATTTTGGAGTAGTAGAGTATGTCAAAACTTATCACCCGCAAAAATGGCAAATTTTACACTTTTTTTACACATCAATGGAAGACTTAACTTAAATATATTATTTGGTGTCATATGAAAGCTATTAAAATTATCTATCACATGGTGTATAGGATGACACATTATATTAATTTTGTGACCACAAAATTACAAAAAAACCTTTTTTAAATATTATCTCTGAAATTACAATACATATTTTCTTAAATAAATACGAAAAATAATAAGCTAATAACTTTTTTGCCTGATACTTTCTGAAAAACTGACCACATCTAAAATAAAATACATACAATTTCATTTTCTATTTTGGAGTAGTAGAGTATGTCAAAACTTATCACCCGCAAAAATGGCAAATTTTACACTTTTTTACCCTACAATGGTATTTTGAAGCTAGTACGTTACTAAACGATTCAATTTGAATATACTTAGTATCATAAGAAAGCATTTGAATATATTTATCAAATGCTGTTTGTTATAACACATTATATTATGTTGTGACCTAAAAGAACAAAAAACCTCTTATTTTTTATGACTTTTTTGGCCAAATTATACAACACACGTTTTTTTGTTTTTTTTTAATGAATACTAAGCTAACAATTTTGTTGTCTGATACTCTATTCTTATCACCTGGTCTTGGCTCAATGGAATGGGCTGTTGGCACGATGAACTTTGGATTTTAATGCCAAATGCCAAATTGGCAATTTCGAAGCTAGTCCGTCACTGGAAGATTCAATTCTAATATATTTGGCAATAAATTTATCTATCCAATGATTAAAGTCTCAAGCTCACGAAGTGAATATAATTTCATATTTTAGCTTAATTGAGGGAAAAACAATGACTTTACTGTCATTATTTACTGAAGCTTTAGCTGATTTTGAGCACATTTGTTTACATTGTCACGCATTGAATCCTGTGTTTTGACCATGAAAGGTTTGACTCACTATAAGGCCATGTAAAAAAAAAATTGCTGATCGTCCCCCTCCTACAAAAAGACGATCGCCCAATCATTTTTTTTCCTTTTTTAAAACTCACGAAAATATCATTTTTCGTCCATAATCCAGCTTCGGCTATAAAAGTACAGGTAAAATTTAAAAAAAAAAATCTTATTATTTTTTAAGTAATATCAACCTCAGTCTTCTTATAAAATGTGTTCTTACGAAAAAAAAGTGTACCCTACCATGTTTCAACACAAATATGACTATTAAAGTTAAGCATAGACACAGTAAATTCACCACCATTTATCAATGAGTTGTCTAGGTGAATACAGTAACCTAGACATCAGGGGTCTAGGACAAGTGATATATTTCCGTACAAGTTGTGTATAACTCCGTATGTAATTAGGCTAATCTTATTTTAGTGGTCATGAATTTTTTGTTCTATTTTACCAAAAATAATCGCAATGTTTAACATACTGTTTAACAAATGCAATGGGATATTTGATTGGTCATACAAGATATCTACTGTATAAAAGTAGCTAAAGAAAATGCATAGGCCTAACATTAAACATTTTTTAATTTATTATGATAGGTCTTAAAATAGATTGATTCCATAATTGGGTATTGACCTGTGACCTTTTGACCTCTCGATAGCCTAATGACAAGTCTTAGCCTGGTAGGTCCTATTATATTTATTTCCTAATAATAATGCAGTATTTACCTTTGATTTTTGTAAACCATCTACTATTTATTAGCGAAAAAATTAAATATGCAAATTAAGATATAATTACTGAGGTCAAAGTTCAGACATTGTTCAACATGAACAGAGACATGTATCGAGAAAACGGGCATATTTATGTATAATTTGAGATTAGTTTCAAGTCCCAAAAATTCGTAGAGATATATAAATATGTCTTATAATATTGATAAAAGGTCAAATAAAGGCACTTCCGGTCATTTTCAGACCACATCATGTCCCATTAGACCAAATAGGTATATACCCATTCTGAACAATTTGACACCAAAAGCAACTCTCTACGACTAGTAGTTGACAAGATATAATAACGATATTGTAATGACCTTGAAACTGTCTTTCAATATGGGTCAATGGTGAATAAGGGCACTTCCGGTCATTTTCAGACCACGTTTCCTATTAGACCAAATGGGAGCATGCCCATTCTAAACAATTTGACACCAAAAGGAACTCTATAGGACTAGTCGTTGACAAGATATAATAACTATATTGTCATGACCATTCACCTAGATATTTTTTTTTTAATACTGAATTTAGATGGCTTCCACCAAATATTCTTTTCTAGATATTTGATATGTTGTTCAGGATATACATAAAGTATGATAACTTTAAAATCAACACTATTGCAATTAATTCCGGGTCATTCGGTAGATTGACTGGACAAAGGCACTTTCTCGTAGAATACTATAGCAAAATATCATGAATTATTATTAATCATCCTTATAGTACATACTTTGCGCATGCGCTATTTCCAAGTCTGTGTTAGCCTGGTACTGATCAGCTGCTCTGGGATGCGATGTGACCAAGGTTTCAGACAGCCCTTGTATGAGCCTTGTATTTGAATCAATGCAAAAATAAAACCAGTGATTGATTTGACTGTAGTGGATTCTAAATTTTAATACATTAGCCTACATTTACTGTCGGGAACAGAAAATTACGTAATAATAAGCATCAGACAGAAAGAAGTGGAAGAGTTTAGTAAGAGGACGGATGTGTTCAACTGTGGATTTAGGAAACTCCACTGTGTAAGCAAAGACTTCGCTCGATGCTGATACGAATAATGATTTAGATACGATTACATCATTTATATGATGCCAAAACTTTGGTGCATATCACGTGTATAACACAGAGAACGGTTATAGAGCTAACATTGGTGTATGTCTTTTTGATATCAATGATGTTTCCTCAAACGCACGGCATCCAGCTAGTAATATTACGTTATTCTCAGCATTTATTTTGCAACAAGAATATATGTATTCACTCACAACGTATCATTTATCTTACAAATTCTCGTGCGTTTTCTGATTATGCACTCAAACAGATGTATCCATATGTATAAATTAGGCTCCTTCGCTCGGGATTCTTTTTTACAAGAGACAGACTGTAAAACATCGGGAAAGAAATATTAAATTTATAAGATACATACCCTAATAGATTGGCTTAGGCAATAAGATTTGCTTTTAGTCCTATAGTATTACATGATGGATGATCGTCTATGATGGACCACTGTATGTGCACAATTTGTGAAGTCATAGCTTGGTAGCATCGAGCGAAGTATTAGCTTACATAGTAGAATATTAATAAAATTTAATTGAACAACTATTTATTTTAGTACTGTATTTGCAGACTGACAGACCGGACGTCGACGACCATCGCCCCTAATGAATCTGCCCAGAAAATAATCATTCTGTGAAGCCCAGTCGGCCAAATGCTGCAAGTATTGCCATAACAGAATATTCTAAAGCATAATGCTAAATACTGCTTCGTCTTTAACTGTAATTTTAGAGAAAGACCTTGCAAATGAAAGTCAAGTTACTTTTCAAATTCAGAACATGAGCAAATAATATTTGTTTTTATGCGTTTTTGTGCGTTTTCTGATTATGCACTCAAATAGATGTATCCATATGTATAAATTAGGCTCCTTCGCTCGGGATTCTTTTTTACAAGAGACAGACTGTAAAACATCGGGAAAGAAATATTAAATTTATAAGATACATACCCTAATAGATTGGCTTAGGCAATAAGATTTGCTTTTAGTCCTATAGTATTACATGATGGATGATCGTCTATGATGGACCACTGTATGTGCACAATTTGTGAAGTCATAGCTTGGTAGCATCGAGCGAAGTATTAGCTTACATAGTAGAATATTAATAAAATTTAATTGAACAACTATTTATTTTAGTACTGTATTTGCAGACTGACAGTAATGTAAAAATTCAGGATATTGAGTCAAAATTAATCACTTGTTTTACTTTTGCATTGATTAAAATGACCCATACAAGGGCTGAAACTAGGTCCCATCGCAATGCAGAGCAGCTGAATTTTAATACATGAAATTTACTGTCATTGAAGTTATGAATAATTTATGAGATTTTGCTATACTTTCTGCGGTGTGATACGCCCTCAATCGGTAGGCGGGTTTTCTTGGTCTTGGCAAAGCCATAGAGATATAATAAGAATACTAGAGCGCTAACAGCAATGTATTCGATGTTCGAAATACGCAGAGCTGTGTGTGTGTACCATCCAAGATGGCTGCCATAGATTCAGCCAATCAAATTTCGCCTGAGCACTGTCATTTTCAATGGCGCCCTCAATTTACACAGAAAGTTCAGTACAGCTAGTTACCCGTATGTTTGAAACTCGAGCGTTGCGGGGTATGGGTGTAATGTACACGATTTTAATTTTTTTAAATATTTGAATAAGATGCTCTACTTGCCTCTTAGCTGTGACAGTTTAATAATTTGTCATTATCAATACTAATTATCAATAATGAAATAATATTCAGTCAGAGGGCTTATTTATGGTAATAATATGTATACTAAGCCTGAAGGTGGCGCTTTCCTACGGCAGCCATCTTGGATGGTACACATACACAACTCTGCATTGCTCCGCCATCTTGTCAGCACTCTAGTTGTTTAATAGCTCTATGGGCAAAGCGCATGAAACTGCAAGAGGTCCGACTGCCGGGGATTCTTTGGAACGCAATCCTATTTCAAAAAGTACTACCTAAAAGGGGCGTGGCCTTTAAAAAGAACGTAAAGTGCGTTCATATCGAACGCGTGCTGCGCGTTTATAGAATGTGTGCTGGAATTCGAAACGCAGCAGCTTTCGATACGGACGCCTTTTACGTTCTTATGAAGGACACGCCAATTCGTGGGAGTACTTTTTAACGTTCTATTACCTGTATACAAAATAAGGGCAATCATCATTGAGCAGGTACAATTTCCGGAGTGTCAATCAAACTTTACAACTGACTAATAAGAACAGGGCCAGGGTTGCGCGCGTGTCCTATAAGCACACGTGTTAACATGTTAAAGCCCCATTCCCGGCAAAATTTCAATTTTTAAGAAAAATCTAATTTTTGTATAATGTTATAAAGATTTATAAATATAATACGGAATTGC
>NW_022751777.1:1458576-1472266 GCF_011630105.1 Anneissia japonica
GTGAAGCCCAGTCGGCCAAATGCTGCAAGTATTGCCATAACAGAATATTCTAAAGCATAATGCTAAATACTGCTTCGTCTTTAACTGTAATTTTAGAGAAAGACCTTGCAAATGAAAGTCAAGTTACTTTTCAAATTCAGAACATGAGCAAATAATATTTGTTTTTATTATGTTAAAGCAGGTAAGATACTATGCCTACTGGTAAACAATATGGTAAAAAATAGATTATAAAATACATGCTAAAATGTCGTGATGTATGTAGTCTGTAGACATTCCTTATTCGTCACATATTGACTCATTTTAGTGATGAACAAGGTCACTTTATAATATATTTTATTGCACTATATTTAGTGAACATACATGCGTTTGTATCAGCCGCACTCACTGAAGTGGTACGTTCCACTTACTTAAAAGAGACATTATACAAGAACTTGCCAAAACACATGCAGTAGATGTATAATTACAGGAAACGCACACAACAAAGGATTAACAACTACCAATCACTGGTTACACATTAATCTCATACTCACACCATCGACAGTATGGCTTGGCTACATACGTCAGAGATGATATTCCTGCAACCGAGCTTTGTTCCAATAGTGAAGACTTTGATGTCCACTGGAACGCCATCCGGATAAGGGATCAAACCATAGTAAACGTTTACAAGCCACCAGAAGTGAAATGGCCTTCTCCAGTTCTTCCACCATTTCCCGTACCAGTCCTTTTCTGTGGCGACTTCAACTCACAACATATTTCATGGGGATACAATCGAATTTCTGCGAGTGGTGAAACCCTTGTTGAGTGGGCAAACCAAAATGATCTCAAGTGTCTGTTTGATCCTAAACAACCAGCACCTTTTAAGAGTGCAAGATGGGGAACTGGAACAAATCCAGACTTAGCTTTTATAGACTGTAGCCCCGACACATCATATTATGCTAAGCGTCAAATTTTGGCTCCCTTTCCATTTTCACAACACAGGCCATCATTTATCACTAGTGGTACTTACATAAAATTCACAAATTCCTAAAACAAACCTCGATGGAACTTTAAAAAGGCGAATTGGATTGGTTTCACTACCACTCTTGAATCTGAAACTCAAGACTCCTGTAGTAGCCCAATAAAAGATCTGGATAAGGCTTACAATACAATCTGTGCTGCATTCCACACTGCAGCAAAAGCCAACATCCCTCGTGGTGCTCGCAAAATCTATATCCCAGGTTGGTCTGATCAATGCTCTGTTTTGTATGAGAAAAGGAATCGCCCACACCAGAAGAACGTAAAGCAGCAGCTGACCACCTCATCAGTCAGCGGATACAGAGGCAAAATGCGTGGATTGAGACTGTATCAAATCTTGACCTTACGCATCCAACAGGCAGACCTGGAAGACACTAACTCGACTTACCAGTGATGTCAAGTTGAAGAAAAATGACTACCCAGTCAGTGCTAATGCAGTTGCAGCCGAATTGCTAAAAATGGAAAATTCAAAGGAGACCCAAAAGCTAACAGGGAAGTTTTAAAAGAGCTATCACAAAGTAAATCCAAACTATCAGTTGATCTAAATTATACCAGCGACTTCACTGAAGAAGAACTCGAGAATGCTCTAAAAAGCTGTAAAAGCTCCAGGCCCAGACAATATACACAATGAGTTCCTCAAGCACCTAGGACCATCATCAAAAACTGCCATCCTAGACTTCTTCAACAGCTGTCTTTCTGGAATACATATCCCAAAGATTTGGAGGAAAGCAAAAATTGTTGCCATACCAAAACCTGGCAAACCCATGGACAATCCCAAAAGCTACAGACCTATATCCCTGCTCTGCACAACTTACAAGCTTTACAAGAGAGTATTGCTGGAGAGAATTATGCCACTTGTTGAGGAAATTATCCCATATGAACAAGCTGGCTTTCGACCTGGCAAGTATACTGCGGACCAAGTCCTGAATCTTACGGAGGACATAGAAGATTCCTTCCAAAAGAACCTGAAGATTGGAGCAGTATTTGTTGACCTAACAGCAGCCTATTATACCATCTGGCATCGTGGCTTAGCACTTAAACTACATTAGTGCATACTCAGCAAATATCTCATCAAAACGATCATGGAACTTATCAGCAACCGCTCCTTTATACTAAAACTCGGAGAAAAGAAGAGCAGACTCCGCCGTCTACGAAATGGCCTTCCACAAGGATCAGTTCTGGCACCAACACTCTTCAATACCTACACGGCAGACCTACCAACAACAAAAAGCAAGAAGTATGTCTATGCAGATGATATATGCTTGGCAACTATAGCTAAGACCCTCAATGGACTGACACACACTCTTACAGAAGATATGAAAGCACTTTATGCATACTTCCACAAGTGGCACTTAATTTTAAGCACTGAGAAGACTGTTGCCTCAGCCTTTCATCTAAATAACAGACAAGCAAACCACACCTTAAAAATATCAGTTGGAGAGAGGACACTGTACCATGAGAAAAATCCAACTTACCTTCGAGTAACCCTAGACAGAAGCCTAACCTTTCGAACCCATCTAGAGAAGCTGAAGAAAAAGGTTGGTGCCAGAGTGAATCTTATAAGGAAAGTGGCAGGTACTAAATGGGGTGCAAATGCACCAACCTTAAGGACATCGACACTCGCCCTGGTATATGCTCCGGCAGAATATTGTGCTCCAGTTTGGAGTGCAAGTTGTCACACACCAAAGTTGGACGTAGAGTTCAATGCCGCCATGAGGTTGGTAAGTAGAACTCTGATATCAACTCCTACCACTAGTCTACCAGTGTTATCACACATTACTCTACCCCACATCCGCCGGGAAGTACTTACTGCCAAGATAGCCTGGAGAGCCTCAACCGACAAAAAACACCCTCTACACAAATCCATAACTAGCGAGCCTCAACTGAATCGCCTATCGTCCCGGTCTTCTTTTTCTCATAGGGCCCGTCCTTACTCGGCAGGTGAACCACCTACTACTAAAGCACGTCGAAAGACTGTTGCAGAACAGATCGCCAAACAGAAATGGACCATAGAATTGGAAAGTGGAGAAAACAATATCAAGGACCTTCGGGTTCCCACAGAGATCCCACCAGGCTTTAATCTCCCTCGAAAGAGTTGATGTAGATTGAACAGACTGATTACTGGCCATGGTCGCAGAGCACACATGCTACATAAGTGGAACACCTGCTTGTGATTGTGGGGCTAGTAACCAGACAACCAAACACATCGTGAAAGAGTGCCCAAGGAGAAAACTCAATGGTAGAATTGCCCGTCTAGCAGAATGTGACCTTGTAGCGAGACAGTGGTTATTGGACCTGGATGTTGATGTGTGATTTGCAATGCATACGCGAGAAGAACATCGAGAACATCGCATGAAACCCATTTTGATGGGAGTTCTGGCCTACTATACACCCAACCCAACAATGTGACAGAGTTCCTGTTGTGAACGTGGCAAGAAAAATTTACCAGCATTACAAATGTGCCACATTTGTGAAATATTATGTGCTTTAATCATTTTTAGTGTTACTATGGGTACAGTACAGTGCATTTACTTATGTACTTTAGCTCAACATTATTACATGATATTAAAGGAAATGTTGCATTTTTAATTTTTTAATGTGTGAATTGACAGGATTTTAAAATATATATTAATTATTATACTTAAATTAACTCAACATTAAACAATTATTTGATTTTATTATTTTTTTTAATAATGATTTTTTTGTGTGTTTAATCACAATGACCAAGGATTTGGCCAAAAGCAAAACTAACCACTTGTTAAAGTAATAATCCTTTCACAAGACAAACATACACGCAAGCCACTGTTGAAATGTACCTACACACGCAGGTAAAATTAGTTCATTTTTTATTTATGTTTAGTCAAATACTGTAAGGGCTAAGGATTAATATATAAAATATAACAACACCTGCAGTAGTGCCCATAATGCAGTAGCGGTGCCCATTTAAGGATTATTATGTATAATATAACAACACCTGCAGTAGTGGTGCCCATCTAAGGATTAATATACAGTATAATATATAACAACACCTGCAGTAGTGGTGCCCAAAATTCAGTAGGGGTCCCCATCTAAGGATTAATATATAAATATAACAACACCTGCAGTAGTGGTGCCCATAATCAGTCGAGACGCAGATAGCTCAAATGACCGTTAAATCGCAGATTTTCCCTGCGCATACGCCAAGTTCAGACCAGGAAGTAGGAATTGTTTACACCTAGCGATGACACGCGATGAATTTTGCATGGAAGTGGTTCACAAAATCCAGTAAAATTTCATCCAATCAGGATCCTAACTTAGTTTCCAAATATAGTAAAGGTTTTACCAAATATAGAACAACCTTCCCGCCGAAAAATTTTTGTATAAAATGACGGACATTTAAATCGGCTTCCCTTTTTCGAAATCGCTGCAAAGTCGTGCGGACGTGTGGTAAGTTTTTTTTTCCGGTTTGTTTTGGTTTACAACGAATCAGACCGATTTTTTCTTCAAAAGCCAAATTTTATGAACCTTTGATATGTTTATAACAAATAATTAATCTATATTTTGTGGAATTTTCGGTTCTGTTCACCGATAAGAAAGATGTTGAAATAGTGTAAATTTAGCAGATACAGTACTTTTTCGGGCCGTCGCCATCTTTGTTTTGTACTTCTTAACCATAGCGTTAATAGGGTCCGTGTGCTTACAGAATTATCGAAGACAAACCGAAGCTTGTAGACTAAAATATTAAGCTTTTATCGAGTCTTTGATATTTATTATTTAATTCTATTTGTATTTTAACGCATATTTTGTAAAAATATAGGATTATGTAGGGCTTAACATTGCTTTAAAAAATTCGGGCTCGGTAGGCCGATCGGTGTTGCGTAGGCCTAGGCTTGGCCTAGTGGTGTAGATATATCGGTCAATATGTAGGTTACAGACGATTAATTTAGAATAACTAGGCATACATTGTATTTAAAAATACTATGAAGTATTTTTTTTTTAAGATTGGACGTCGATCTTCATGAGATGACCTGCCACCCAAACCAGCCTCCTCTCAGGCCTACTAAGTAAGGGCCTAAGCTACCTTCGTCGTGCTTAGTCTTACAGCTAGACGGGGATAGCTAGGCCTGCTCATCGCTTTCCGAAGATGACAACTCCAAGCTTACAAGATGAACTGCACTGAACATAATAAAGGAAGTACACGTTTTTTTTTTTGTTTTTTTGTTTTTGTTTTTTTTTTTGTTTAGTATAAAACTAGGCTAGTAATAATATCCTAAAAGGATCCTAAATAAGGATCCTAAAATTAAGTCTGAAAATAAAATAACAGACATCATTTGCATATTGTAATGCCTGTAAGCAATCTTTTTTAAGACAAAGGTAAGTAAAACTGCTAGTCATATTTGCAGCATCACATCCACTATTTCGACTTCAGATATTGAACATACACAATGGTATCGGTGCTGTGGGTATAGGCTTGAATCAAATAATAATGATAATGTGTCCTTGTGTAAATTGCATTCTAATGCATATTATAATTTTGCTTGGTATTTTGATTCCATTAGTTGCAAATATCCCAGAAAATGTGCTTATCAGGTATATTTTTAGTTAATGATTACATTTTTTTTTACATACTTGATCAATGTATACTGTTATCTTTTTTGTTGGTATTTTTCAGGTTTTCGAAAGAAGTGCTTCTCATGATAATACTACAGTACCTCAATTTCAAAGTGAACCAGTTGCAGTTGTCGGCAATGCATGTGCTTATTGAATAGATTATTTTTGGTGCTTTATTTTTGTGTATTGTAAATAAACGTGTAATTTGTTAATTTTGTGTTACTTAAACTATAAACCTTGAAAGTTTACTGTACTTGCCACTTCATTTTATTTATTGATAGCTTTTTTCCATAAATAGTCTGTTCACTGTAATTACACAATCTACAGTATGTGTTTATGTTTTTAGGCCATTAACTAAATTTAATTTAAAAAGTTAATAAAAACCAAAGATGACTTGTTCCTTTTTAAACTTGCATTATGTTATATACTGGGGTATATATATATATCTTTATATTTGTTATGTTAAGCTGAGTATTACTGTATCCAAAGAGCTTCACAAGATTGACTTTACTGTCTAAAATAAAGAACTCCTATCAACTCAAGTCGCATTGCATCGGTGTTATTAATTTTGAAGTGGTGTCCTGACAATACATCCATCCGAGTGATAGAGATAGCAATTCGCGACAAAACTGGTGTCAGAAGTGGGATAGTGAAACAGCGGTGGACAAGTGCAGTAACTACGACTACAACTACTGAATATATCGAGACAAGAGGAGCGGTTACCTGAGGTCAAGACCCCCTACTTCAGGCTGGAGAGAACTACAGTACCAGTAGTTAAGAGTAAAATATTGTATCGCTCATTATAATTTATGCCATTAACCTATTATTGTTCTATCCTATTTTACGTGATTGTCTTGTAGAGTTTTGTAATGGCTACAGGTGGGGAGGAGAACACTACGACTGCTGATACTGGCAATGGAGTACCGCCTGGGTTAGATGCTATGGTTGCTGCCTTAACCGGAGCATTCAAAAACCTGTCAGCACCTAGAGGTATGCCGAGTGTTAAACTCTCCAAATTTCGAGGATGCTCAGGCGAGCCAACGATAAGGGAGTGGCTAGACGAATTCGAAGAGTACAGTAGGTTGTACAAGCTACAGGGTAGAGAGAAAGCCCAGGTGTTGGTGGCACACTTGGCGGGAGCTGCCAAGGAGGAGGTGATGTGTGCTGGATTAGATGTCCGAGACGATTTTACTAAGGTACGAGATATATTAAAGGTTCGGTTTGGGAAGAATGAATCCATTCAGTCCTTGAGTGCAGAGCTGTATAGTAGGACTCAGAAGAGTGATGAAAGCCTGGCTGATTTTAGCAGCGCCTTATTACGATTATACGAACGTATGGAGAATGCAGCTACGGGTGTGGAGAAAGAGGCGTTAAAGGGTCTAAAGGACAAGACCTTAAAAGAACAATTCATTAAAGGAGCGAGAGATAAACAAATACAGAGAGAACTAAGAAGGAGCACAATGAATAGTGAAGGTAAGCCATTCCATACGTTCCGAATAGAAGTGTTGGAACTATTTCAAGATGTAGAAGAATTTAACAGCACTGTGAGGATACGGGAATGTGAGATAGGAGCTGCGCGTGTTACAAATGAATCTCCAATCATCAACAGTATGCGGGAGGAGATCTCAAAACTGAAAGAAGCATTACATAAAGTAGTACAAGATGAGAAGACCTTTTTCTGGTTGAACTGCAAGGAAACCCAGTTGTTATAACTGTGGGAAACAAGGACATCTTAAGCGAGATTGTCAAGTGCCACCTAAGTGCTTTGGTTGCAAGCAGAATGGTCATTATCGTCGAGACTGTCCCAGGGAACAGAAGACCGACCGAATGAGCAACACAGCAAATGTCCTCACAATCCAGGATGGGTCATCACAGAAGATTCCGTCTGACATCATAGGCCAGAGCCCTACTTCTATAATCACCACACTAGCTGTATACTGGACACAGGAGCTGAGGCCAGCTTAATACATCTATCCTACTATGAACAACACCTACAGGCCGCTATTGGTGGATTACATGATACCAATGGGATTGTCAAGGTTATGGGTGTTTCTGGTACTAGTATACCCATTGTCGGGTATCTACGGGCTCCAGTGGAGGTATATGGTGTAAGTCAAGAAGTTGGGTTCCTAGTAGTAAGAGACGATACTGCCAGTGACAGACGCAACGATCATCCCGACATCCTTGGGTGCAATGCTTTAAGAATTTTATTACAAGATAAACGGTTAGAGAGTAAATGAGTGGTGTTTTGTCTCTAGAGTATTACATGAAGGGCCTAAACCAGTAGTATCCTCGTCAGCCAGCACTGTCCTGAAGACCAGGGACAAGGTCGAGATTGTACCACCCTTGACTATAAGAAGAGTGATATGCGAGATGGAAAATGCTAGCCAGTGGAAGGGCCGAGGTGTCCTTTTGGAACCCATAAAAGACTACAATACTACCAGGCAAAATCCAATAGAACTCTATGAGGTATACAAAGATTGAAGGGCCAGATGTACACGTTACTGTAGTAAACCGTAGTGAGGAACACCAGGTGATTGATCCATGTACCTCAATGTCATCGATGCTGGAAGTAGAGTGGAAGGAGGAAGTTGTTCTTAACCAACAGAACGGGATTGTAGAAGTTATGGTAGTGAATGTGGCTGTAGAACCAGGTTCGATTATGAGTGTCAATCATATAGGAGGTATGAAATCCAGTGATGAGATACAAGAAGGGGACATTAGACAAGAGAAAGAGAAATTACCAAAGGGTGTGGACTTAGTGGGATTAACATCCATAGAAAGTGAGACCATCACTAATCTTCTTAGTAGTTATAAAGATACATTTGCTGAGAATGACATGGATCTCGGGTATTGTGATTTGATTCCCCATCGCATAACTTCAAGAGAGGGTCCACCTATCCGACTGCCCTACAGACGTATCCAACCATCACAGATCCCTGAAATCAAAGAGCTACTACAAGAGATGCTGGATAAAGGCATCATCCAAAAATCTTCTAGCCCATATGCTAGTCCAGTGGTACCAATCCGTAAGAAAGATGGCTCTATGCGACTGTGCATCGACTATAGGCAATTAAATACCAGAACAATCAGGGATTCATTCCCGCTACCCAGGATTGAGGAGACACTAGAGAGCTTGGGAGGCGCACAATACTTTTCATCCTTAGATTTAGCTAATGGTTATTTCCAGAATAACGACTCTCAGGAAAAGACAGCATTTAGGGTTCCGTGGGGACTTTTTGAGTTTCTGCGGATGCCGAAGGGATTGGCCAACAGTCCGAGTACATTCCAGAGGGTGATGGAATTAATCTTTGGGGATCTGAATTTATCTCAGTTGGTTATCTACCTAGATGACATTTTAGTATTTTCCTCCACTCTACCTGAACATGTCATTAGGTTGAGGATGGTATTGGAGCGACTGACGAAGTTTGGGCTAAAACTAAAGGGCCGTAAATGTAAGTTCTTGCAACGAGAGGTCCATCATCTGGGACATGTTGTATCTTCAGCTGGTGTAGCAGTGGATATAGAGAAGTTGACAGGACATGGCCGACTCCCACTACTTGCGAAGAACTTAGATATGTTTTGGGCTTAGCCTCTTATTACCGGAAGTTTGTTAGCGGATTCGCCAAAATAGCCGCCCCACTCCATGCACTCGTGGGTAAGACACAAGGACCATCCAAGAAACAGAAACGCTACCATCATGTCAGGTCAGCAGTAAAATTTGAGTGTAATCCATTGGCTGAACAATCTTCCAAATAATTGAAGGAAGCACTGATGTCTGCACCGGTACTTGGTTACCCAGACTTCACAAAAGAGTTCATAGTTGAGATAGATGCATCCATGAAGGGACTGGGAGCATGTTTAGCCCAGAAGGATGACAAGGGACAACTACACCCTATTGCCTACGCCAGCAGAGGTCTACGTGGTGCTGAGAAGAACTACGCCAGCCATTCAAGTTATAAATTAGAACTACTAGCCTTAAAATGGGCAATAACAGATAAGTTCCGTGATTATCTAATGAGTGGTCATACAGTAATATTAACAGACCACAACCCTCTCGCATACTTAGGTACTTCAAAACTTGGTGCTACTGAACAACGATGGGTGTCACAGCTAGCTTCATTTGATCTTAAGGTAGTGTATCGAACAGGACGGTCTAATAGATGCGCAGATGCGCTCAGTAGGTGCCCTAGTAATGATGTTACAGAAGATATCAAAACTGTGTTAGTTCGTGCCACTAAATGTTCGATCATTCCGAAAGCAATCATTGAAAACAATACAAAAAACGAAACATCAGCAGAGGTTCAACAACAATCTGTAGTGAAGAGTGTCCTTCCTTCATTTAGCATTGACCAGCTCAGAGATATGCAAAGTAACGATGAGAATTTAAAGGTTGTCAAGCAATGTTTGGAATCCAAGTGGGAGCCAGGAGAAGCCATCCCATCTGAGTCATCAGAGGTAAAGAGCTATCTACGAGAAAGAGATTGTTTAATTGAGAACCAAGGTGTCCTATATCGAAAGACAGTTGTTAATGGGGAGGAAGCGATGCAGCTTTTAGTGCCTACAAGTTTACGCAAGACCATCATAGAGTCAGTTCATGATAAATGGGGACATAAAGGTGTCGGACGAGCCATTGGATTACTGCGGACTAGATGTTTCTGGCCAGGTTTGCAGAACGAAGTGAAAGATCATATTAAGAGATGTTTCAACTGTACAGTCAGTAAAGCACCAAACCCCATGGTAAGGACACCAATGCGTCATCTTTTATCTTTTAGGCCCCTAGAAATCTTAGCGATTGACTTCCTGAAGTTAGATCGTGGAAGAGGTGGTTTTGAAAATGTATTAGTAATGACAGACGTGTACACCAAATATGCCCTAGCCGTGTCGTGCAAAGACCAAACAGCCGTTGTAGTAGCCCGAGCCCTGAGAGACCACTGGTTTACCCACTACAGAATCCCAAATCGAATACATTCAGACAGAGGTAGGGACTTTGAAGGTAAGTTGATTAAACAACTATGCCATTTTTATGGGATACACAAATCCAGAATGACTCCATACCACCCTTAGGGGAATGGACAAGTCGAACGTTTTAACAGCACGTTATGCCAAATGATAAGGTCCATGGATCCAACAGACCGAAAGAGATGGCCAGAGATGATATTTCATCGGATATATATGTATAACACTACTCGTCATAAATCAACTGGCTACTCACCGTATCGTTTAATGTATGGCCGAGAACCCACTATCCCATTAGATCAACTGTTGCCTAATACCGGGAATGAGTGGGATGAAGACTATGTGAAGGTACAGGCAGTGGGTATGACCAAAATGGATGTGCTAGCTAAACGTAACTTAGAGAGTGCAGCTGCATATAATAAGGAAATTAACGATAGAAGATCAAAATCTACTGACTTGCAGATTGGCCAGAGAGTTTTGTTACAGAAAATGGCTTTTACTGGACGACACAAGTTAGAGGATAAGTTCTATCGAGACCCTTATATTATAACAGATATGAACCAACAAAGTGATGTGTACCAGATACGGCCGATACATGGTGGTCAATTAAAGAGGGTGAATCGAAGGATGTTGAAAGAGGATCCGAGAAGGGATTTCAACGTGACTGATTTATCATGGCCTGTTCCTAATGATGCGATTGACCAAGGGTACTCACTCGAATCCCTTTAGGATGCCTATATCAGCAATTATACGTTAATATCTTTGTTACCGGTATATTCTGATGTATCTGTTTTGTTTACTTGTTTTCTATTTTTTTTAAATATATTAATATGTAATATGTCGAATATTATTATGAACCATTATTGGGGGCAACAATATCCAGTCAGGATGGAATGTGGGAATTTGAATATTTTCATAACATGAATTACATTGTGTAAAACAGTATTTCTAGCATTACCATTTTTGTATAGGCCTACTGTGTAATTCTCCTTTAATGACTCATATGATAACATTGTTTATTACTATCTGTTTTAGATGGAGTGCCGAGTGTGTACATAAATGATTATGTAATATCTACCCATTGTTTACTGGTGAAAGTTGGACATACGATTTACTCTCATATCTTGGGGCTTTAACTAAGTAGTTCTTATCGTTTAATTATCCTAGAGGATGAATATTTGGGTTAGCATTAAGTTATAAGGTTCTTTAGCTTGGGTTCTCCAAACCATGAGGCATTACCAAGTCGATGTTTGAATGGTAAGGAGTGAGCTGTGGTTTGTCTTGCATAGAGACCTTGTTTTATGCTGAGTTTGGGTATGTTAAATATTTGTTCTACTATGATTTGATTATGTTAAATATTATTTGTATTCTACAGTTACATGCATAGTGATTGTAACTGATTATGTAGGTTTATAATTATGATACCTGTTTTACCCATTAATTACTATTTAGTTAAATATTTAACATTATGGAGTAATTCTCTTAAAGAATGACCTAAGCACTTATGCAGACTGTTTTAATTATGTGAACTAGTGGTATTTGAGTACTACAGTATTATCAATTACTATGTCAGTATAGATTTGTAGTATCATATAAAGTACACTTTAGAGAGTATTAAGCAATGTAGTCATTTCTTTATATATTACACTGAACCTGTTAATGTTATACTTTACCATACCTTCAGCATTGGTAGACTATCTTGTTGGCGCTAGAACTAAACATAGGTGGCGTCTTATGGTAAACAAAGATCCAATATGGCGGCGCCCATAGCCTCGCATATTATTGTATGCTAATACTAAATAGGTATACGTTGACTATAACTTTACTTTATACTATGTTTATTCATGATGATAAATTAATTAAATATTAGAAATAAGCTGGGACAATTGTTTGATTTGTTTTTAGCAATTTGAGGAAACTTATTTACAAGTTTATGAAAGAGTTAGTGTATGAGGCTATCGAGTTAGACCTGAGACTGGGTAAGTCAAGATGGCCGATTGTTGAATTTATTTTGATAGTGTATTTATTATACTTTCATAACTACTCCACTTGAATATTACTTTATTTAATATTTAACAATATGGATAGAGATTAATTGTACGTATATTCAATATTTACTTATGTCTTTGAAAACTGAAGATTACTTCCCATACATACTGATTAGATGGATTCAGACAATTTGGTCATATTAAGGAAGACTTACTTTATTACTATTCTAATGGATTATTAACAGATTACTTTATGATATTTTATATGATGTATTCATGATAGAAGTTATGAGTTTGACTATGTATTGTGCATTATCGATGATATGTTATGTTGTAAATGATTTTGAATTATTGATTCGTAATTTAAGGAGACCACATTACTTTGATGATTTTAATGATGTGCGATGAAAGATAGAATGTTAAGTTACTTTCCTTTCATCCACAGGGGTCTTTGTTGTTTCTTTATATTCGTTACGTTAAGCTGAGTATTACTGTATCCCAAAGAGCTTCACAAGATTGACTTTACTGTCTAAAATAAAGAACTCCTATCAACTCAAGTCGCATTGTATCGGTGTTATTAATTTTGAAGTGGTGTCCTGACAATACATCCATCCGAGTGATAGAGATAGCAATTGGCGACATTTATAAAGTATATAAGCATGCATTTGTTTTTTGAAATAAATTATAATTTTAACATTATATTGTACATTTTCATTATTTAATTGTTTGTCTATGAATATGCGAGATTTGATGATGTTAAGGGTGAATTACGACGATAACTTGTGATTCTACAGTATTTTGGTGATGATAATTGTGAGTGTATCAATGGAACAAATCAGCTTTATTTTAAATTAAAATTATATATAATTATATAAATAAATATATTTATATATATATAAAATTATATATAATAGCCTAGAATTCAGTCCTTCAGTATCCCATGTAGATTTTTACAAACGTGCAATACGCTGTATTCACATTTTTAAGAGTTCAGTACTGTACTTCCATACAGTAGAATGGAAGTACAGTACTGAACTCTTAAAAATGTGAATACAGCGTATTGCACGTTTGTAAATCTACATGGGATACTGAAGAACTGAATTCTAGGCTATTGCTTGTTTGAATAAGGACATGATGGA
>NW_022751778.1:0-670 GCF_011630105.1 Anneissia japonica
CGACGACAAGGATCGTTACAGGAGAGAAGTCGAGAAGCGGGAAGACGAGCTGATGGCCGAGAATCAGGAACGCGGCTACATCCCGTTTACAGTGCATGTCGATAACCCTGAGCATCTTCCCTCCGCCTGCGCTTGTTAAGCTTTTTGAAACGTACAACAATTGTTACAAACATTGAAAATGAAAAGTGAAACTAAATAAAAGTTTAAGAAATAAATATGTGTCTGTTTTTTTTTTCTTTTATTTTCCCCGTTATTAATGGTTTCTGTGAGAGAGTAATGTTGATAAAGACAGAACGATAGATGTTTGAATTTTTATGGATTTTTGGACTTTAGTTTCGGTCGTCGAGTGTCTTGGCCCTGTCTCTTATACACATCTATACCTTTTTCCTGAACTCGTCGCATTTATCACTGACCGCTTCAATTCGAAGATTCACGTAATCGATACCAGGTACCAAATCCTTGATCGACAACTTCATAAAAATAACTTAGTTATGTCCGCTCAATCGATCGCCGACTCAGACGATCGAGTGGCCGCAGAGCGATTCGGCGAAGATCAGAACGACGTATTCAGCACCGTCGTGCTGAGGCCATGGCAACAAGGACTAATGGACGAGTTGTCAAGAAGACCGGACCCGCGCGCCGTGTACTGGTACCACGAGCTTCATGGAAA
>NW_022751779.1:0-1358 GCF_011630105.1 Anneissia japonica
ATTATTATTATTATTATTATTATTATTATTTATTATTATTATTTCAAATTTCAGGCTCAAAATGTTCTTATTTTGTTCTTATTTTACACACTTTTCAAAGATAGAAAATTATTAATTGTACAGCAATAATGTATTACTCCTGTGTTATAGAGGGTATTACTTAGTCACACCTACAGCACGTAATGTACATATAAGACCAAACGAATGAAAAGTTCATTTTTCAGTTGTATTTGTGTTTAAATACACAAAAGTTCACTTAAACTCTATGCTAATAATGGTTATTTTAATCATGTCAACTTATGCAAATGTTTTACACTTTCAGGCAAACCCGGTATGTATTTAGAACAGGAACGACGTGTACAACATTTTAGATGATGTTAAAACATTCCTAATGTAATGCAACTGCATTTTGTAGGAATGCTAAAAACATGAACATTTAGACACTTGAAATTGACAATGCAAGCCATTTACGTAGAGTGTATCCGTTCTTATTGCTAAAGTCTTGCATAAATTTATTTCATCAAATGTAAGAAGTAACATGGATACGTCTCCAAAATATGTTATGAGACTGATCAGAAACTTTAAACTGTTAAAGCTTTTGTAAACAGTATATATATAAGAAGTAACATACAATGGAACTTTCCGCTAAGCCCCGCCCCTTGGATATTGTTGCTAAGGTAAAAACATACGCGTTTGTGGGACAACACCACTGATCAGTGGACATCACGTGCGTTACGTTTGTAGGGCACGCGCGTATACTGGCACTGTTCCGATTAGTCAGTTTTATGTTTGATTGAGAAGGTCTAGACCTATTCGGATTCCTCCAGAGAATCTACATGAAACAAAAAAGTTATTTGAAAAAAGGGATTACATCTCAACCAGCGGCATTTAAAGTTCTCACCGTCGTTTTCATATATATTATAAATGCTAACATATTGATTTTATTCAGTCGAGCAATGCCCTGTATAATCAACGTGAAGTAGTGGGGCTGAGTGTTTTGTTGTCCTTTCCTTCGACGTAATCGCAGTCTTAAGTGCAGATGGGTTGCATAGCTCTAATGACACTTAGTTAACGCCAGACAAAAATTATCTAATAATATCGTTATTCGATTGAGTCCATGTGAGTGTAAATTCTCAAAAACTCTGTAAACAAGCTCGAATAATCTACTTACTTAAGGAATTTGTTCTATAAATATTCAAGTATTACACAAAAACAAAATCATAATAAATAGGCCTTTTCATCGTACATACAGTAATACTATTTCCATATTATGGACCTTCTGCTAAATGCAGACGCCTTAACTAACTGCGTTATTGAGATACGTTGTTATAAAAGAAATGTAATATATTTATCTTATA
>NW_022751780.1:0-12553 GCF_011630105.1 Anneissia japonica
CGGCTAACTCTCTTCAATATCATATATAATATACGACAGTATTTCTAGCAGTAATGCATATTTATCTGGCCGAACGACCTCTTCAGGCGTAGCGTTGTGTAATACAATGTTCCCGACGGTTATTTGGACCTGTTCAACCATGAAGCCTTCGTGGTCTAGTGGTTATGACGCTCGCCTTGTCAGCGAGAGGTCGCAGGTTCGAATCCCGTCGGAGGAATTTTATTACACAATTAATTTTATAGGACGTTATTCGTCGATGTTCCATCATGTCCTTATTTTAAACACTGTATATGTACCTTTGATGATTTATATTATATTTATTCAATAGTGTTAACGGCTAACTATCTTCAATATCATATATATATATATAGATGAATTTCAATATTTTCTGACCATCATCATCATGGTCATATATTCCTTTCAAACATTTATAAAGCTGTTCCTTTGCGCAAGGCTCGCTCCAAACCAAAGAAACCTTGGATTACTGTAGAAATCTTAAAACTGTCC
Organism: Anneissia japonica; assembly: GCF_011630105.1. Classification (NCBI taxonomy): domain Eukaryota; kingdom Metazoa; phylum Echinodermata; class Crinoidea; order Comatulida; family Comatulidae; genus Anneissia; species Anneissia japonica. The sequence goes on from NW_022751780.1 coordinate 508, forward strand.
AGGAGGAAATCCAGGTTATATAAAGATGCAATTAAAGCTAAAAACCTTCTTAAACCCCATGCACCTATGTTACTTAATTAAGTCTTCGTATCGTGACTACATCACCACAATTATAAACAAATGTAACCCCAAAAACAACAAGGCCTTCTGGTCTTATGTAAGGAGTTGTAGAGCAAAGCCGGCAACCACAAGTTTTAAAATTAATGAATCTTATACTAACGATCCGAGTAAAATTGCCCAATCCTTTAATGAACACTTCTCTTCAAATTTTAGTAGCCAGTCCTACAAGGACATTCCTTCCCCTACTGACATTAGGCCTTCTGAACTGGATGAAGTTCCTCCAATTCAAACCCTGTCTCTTATACACTTGAAGTTCGGGAAGTCCCCCGGATCTGACAATATTACAACTTCTATGTTGAAATTAAGTGCTATATATGTATGTGAGCCATTATCTAAAATGTTTAATATCTCACTTGATAAAGGTATGTTACCAGATGATTGGAAACATGACAATATAGTTCCAGTGTATAAAAAGGGAGAGCGAGCTGTGTTCGGAATTACCAATATCTCTCTGCTCTGTTGTAGGCAAAATGCTCGAAAGAGTAGTAGTTGACAACATTACATCATTTATGTTAGACAAAGGGCTTGTCTCCAGTTTTCAACATGGATTCATTAAGGGCCGTTCTTATTCTACTCTCTTGTCGTCAGTGATTCACCATTGGTCTGCAATTCTTGACTCAAGATCCCCTCCCCATATTGACGTAGTGTTTCTAGATTGGAGCTCTGCATTTGACCGGGTTGATCATTCCGCTCTTCTGGCTAAACTTTATAATTATGGATTTTGCGGCTCGCTCTGGAGATGGCTTCATTCTTTTCTTATTGGGCGCTCTCAAACTGTTCCTTTTCGGGGTCAATCTTCTCCTGTTGCCCCTGTGACCTCTGGGGTCCCCCAGGGGTCAGTCCTCGGGCCTATTTCTTTTTAATTTATTTATCTGTGACCTTCCTGATACTATCCAATCTTCTATCCCTCTTTACGCCGATGACACTCTTCTTTATCGTGCTATTTTCTCTTCTAATGATGAAGCCATCCTCCAGAGTGATCTCGACCATGTTTGTAGGTGGAGCAGTGGGTGTGGAATGTCCCTCAACCCGAACAAATGTAGAGTAATGCGAATCACTCGATCAACTAGTCGAGCACAATCTCCAAAAAGTTATCACATCAGTGAGGCTTGCCTTCAGCTCACTTCTACTCACAAGTACCTTGGTGTTAACATTGCATCTAATTTATCATGGGGTGCTCACGTTAATGATGTCACTTCCAAGGGTCTGAAACTTCTTGGCTTTATTAAGCGAACTTTGAAATACAGTCACTCCGAAGCCTTTATCAAATTATATAATTCCCTGGTGAGACCAATTTTAGAGTATGGAGTACCGAGTTGGTATCCATTTCAAGCTGGACATTTGAAATCTATTGAAAAGGTTCAGAGAAAAGCAACTCGTATGTGCATCCCAAATGAACTCAGATCTGTGTTAAGCTATGAGGAGAGATTAGTTTAACTTGATCTCTATGAAGGCTAGATACGATTTCATTCTTGTAGCTTTTGTTTGTAAATGCCTTTATCATGTGTATGATTTAAACTGTTTGGAATTTGTTAAGATCAACACAAGACACTCTGATGATTTTCGTTTTAGGCATGCCTTTGCCCGAACCAATGCATTTAAATTCTCTGCTTTCAATTATTTTCCCATTGTATGGGAAACTCTTCCACCTGAAGTCCATGATGCTGCTCTCTTTAACATTAACTTATTTCTCAGAAAGCTAAAAGAACATTTTTACAACTGAGAGAATTTCAGATATGCCGATGTCCAAGTCATGCTAAAAGTGAACTCTAATTACTTAATTTTCTCTTTTTGGTGTTTGTTGGTTTGTGAAGTGGGGGCAGGGTTTGGGGGTGGGTGTTTTCCTATTTTTGATCAAATATTTTGTGTACTTTTTTATTTGTTTGTGTGATTGTTTAATATTTATAATAATTATTATGCTGGTAATTGTAATTCAAATTATTGTAGTTATTATTATTGTTGTTATAATAATAATAATAATAATAGTAATAGTAATAATAAAAATAACAATAATAATATAAGTAATGAACATATTTTAATTGTTAATTATTTTTGTATTTTCACACTTATATATATTTATAAATGGGTTGGAGGGCTAAATGATTTTTTTTTATTTAACAGAGGGTGCCACACACAAGCATTGACATTTCCAGAAAAACCTTCATGCACTACTTTTTCCTCTTTTATACTTAGTTTTAATGGAACTTTTAACAATCAAAATGAAAAATTTATACATTTGATATTGAACTATTCTAAATACAAGGTGACAGGACTTTTATCAAGTCACTATTTTAGACCTGTCTCTTATACACATCTAGATGTGTATAAGAGATATATATTAAATACTGTAGAAGGAGCTGTTATAATTGCTTTTTTAGCTAGTATATAAAATATTTTTTTTAAATATTTTCCTATATAACAATGTTGTACTTACGGTGGTTGGTGGTGGTTCCAAAATCAAGGAAAGAATGCATTATTTATGCCCTTATATATAATTGAATGACATTAAATGACCTATTTATGATTTATAATCTCCTGATTATGTCAGAAATGATACAATGGTATTGTTTACTATGTACAGTACACATTAAACATCAAAATTCTTAACATTAATATAGGCTTTACATGGTGGTTATCTAGAAATTGAAGATGGCTGCTAACTGACCTTGTCCTAATGAAATCGAATGGTCTTAAAATGGCTGCCATAATAAATTCTTATCAAAAAAATCAAATTCTGCGAGCTTAAGTATAATATTTACATAAAAACGTGACTGCTAACGATAGAATATCACAAAGTATTAAACATAAAATGACCTTGATTGACCCTAATTGACCTATTTATGACCATTATATCTATCTTAACATTTCACAAATGGTGTAAATCTTTGATCATGAAAACGTAAGTTTAGGCACCAAGATTCTAATTTGAAATGTTGAGCTGAGATATAAAAAAAATATATACCGGTAGGTTATGCATGGCAGCCATCTTGAATGAAATCCAAAATGACCGCCAAAATGACCTTGAATAAAATACTCTAGTTCCTATCAAAAAACTTAATTCCAAGAGGTTAAGTATGTTTCTGATGTAAAACACGACACTTAGGCCTCCGTTATTAAGATACCATAAAATATTTTACCTTTAATGACCTTAAATGACCCTAAATGACCTATTTATGACAATCTGGCGGAGTCGAAAATTGTATGATAGTATTTCTTGACCATGAAAACATATTTTTGGACATTAGAATTATAATTTCAACTGGTTTAAAAGCGGGAATATATACATAAATATATTGTTTACATGGTGGCCATTTTAAATCCAAGATGGCGGCCACTTTTATAAAATATTAGCATTATTTTATAAAGTAATACATGCATTGGTTGCTAAGTATTAAAAACCTTCGTGGCGATCTAAGAAGTTGCAAATTTATTCATAAATATGACATTATTACGATGACATTACGATTTTTCTCATATTTTTATCAATTTTGTTGGCTATTTTGCATAAAAGTATTTCCGCATATTTCCCCTACTCGGATTTTTCTAGGCTTTTAATATGTTCAAATAGGGACCATATAGAAATGCACTGTAGTAAAATAAATTATGTTGCAATTTTTTCAAGCTTTCACTAAATTTTACGCTAATTTTCTTGTACTATTAAGACAATGAACCAGTTAACTATTAGGTCCTACAGTAATTATTTAAATTTTAAGAACCATATGTTTCTCCCTCGTGTTTCAAAATATACAGTATGCCCTTGCTTTAGATAAATTTTCTATATAATCTGGTTATCAGTGAAAAAAATATTATTGAAAAACAATTTATAAGTCAATATCATCATAAGCTGGCTGTCCCATGTAAAAAATATAGAATTTCTTTCATATTTTTGTTAACTTAGGTTGTTTGTCTTGGAAAAATTGCATCCCTCATGTCAATCCTTTAATATTACTGTAGATGTGGTCATACATTTGCAAAAAAAAACATAGTTTTTCTTTCTTTTTTTTAAATCTTATTTCATAATTTCAAAGATTAAAAATATTGTGTATATTGTATGCAAGCAGTCAAATTGGAATTAAATTCAACCATGTTATGCCTAATAGATTATTCTACAGTTGGTGAATCCACTCACCACATCACACAAAGAACTGTCCTGTCTTTCGCACAATTCATGATCCTTCATGATGATACAGTATATATTAAATCTAAAAAAATATTGAGGATGGCAAAATCCAAGAAACATTTTACACTTCACTTCACAATCGATTTTCACTGTAACTTTGAATAAATAGTATAAAAATGGATGACTAAATGACTGATAAACTGAATAAATAAACAAATAAATGTCATAATTATGCAACATTTTTACAGATACATATTTATTTTTTCTTTCAGCTTTAGATGTTTTAAAACCAAGCCTTATACTGTGAGATGGAATTTTTGTTTGACAGACAACAAACAAAACAATAGACAATAGACAAGCTTGAAGCAGTTGGATTCATGGTCCAGGGTATTGTCGGAGACGAGGCATCATCAAATAGGAATCTGTTTAATCTGTGCGCCCTCGATGGTAATAAGCATTACTTGGTAAACCCTGTGGATTCAAGTAGAAAAATGTTCTTTTTCTCATATGCCCCATATCAATGAAAACAATTCGGAATACCGTTGAGAATTCTGGAAGAAAAATGAAACCTATATATAAGAATTAAACGGCCATTTTATTTTTCTTTTCTCAGTGGCGTAGCTAGGGTGACGAGTGGGCACATGCCCCGGGCACCAGGTTTGGGGGGGGGGGGGGGGCTGAAATAGGAGAATGCGAGTAACAATTAAGCACTTTTTAGAAAATCACGACGAAATTGATGTATTTCGTCAGGCATGAATATTTTACAGTTAATAATAATCTGAATGTAGTTGTTTTTATTGGCAAATTTATAGATTGTGATTTATTGTCAGTCCATTTCGACCGTTTTCTCTTATTTTTTTTTATCCTATTCTGTAATGACTACATGACTAAAGTTCATCCTGCCTTATCTCAGAGCCACGATGGGAAAAGCGGGACTATCTGCTTTGGTACTACTTAGCATTGAGCGTGGTGAAGCAGACACCATTGCTAACTTTGATCATGTTATTTACTTGCTGATTTTACCCCGTACGGAACATTTGCATGAAACTCCACTCGGGCCGTCTCGGATTTACTCGACTCTAGTTTGATACGAACAAGAGCAGGCACTTCGCAATGTTGTGAAACTCGAGTATTCTATTACCATTACTGTATTGTTCTTTATATATGTTTACCTACGGTAAACCTATGAAATCTTACCGATTAATGGGATGTATGCTACGTCTGTAACTAACTGTGAGCTTCTTGTATGTTTGTTATCAAATGTAATACTACTTACAACAACAATAGCTAGTACCCCCTTCTATAGGGTGTAGTACCAGTAGTAAATAGGTACATTCCTATCAAAAGCTAGAGCAGAAAATACTTAACTAGTGTGCCTAGTTACAAGCTGAGTTAGGTCCTACCTGCTAGCACCTATTCGTCATAGGTACTTAAATAATGATCCAAAACCTAGGCCAACTAAAGAATAAAAATGTTCACAGTATGTAACTCAAATTCAAATATCACTTAATATTATTCGTGCAGCGAAATCAATTATTACACATGTCGTTTTAAATTACCCATTATATTAGCATGGTAACATCAATGTGTTTTTCAAAATCAGACAGCGAGCGGCAATCCTGTATCTCAGAAGTTTTGTAGACGTTTCTATTTGGTTGATGACCTTTTGACTTCCAGAATAGAGATTTTCGAGTCGAGTCAGTCGAAACAGCCCGAGTGGAGTTTCATGCAAATGTTTTGTACGCATAGTTACCAACATGAGAGATTTGAAATGTGTGAGTGACTACACCAGTAAGCCAGGTCAGTAAGCAAATATTAATAAGCTAGATTGGTCCACTTACTACGGAAGCGTATTGCTGCCAACTAAAAAAAAAAATAAAATTCAGATATTATCTAGTTATTACGAGATATTATCTCATAATAACGAGATAATTATCTCGTAATTATGAGATATTATCTCGTAATAACGGGATAATTATATTATTATTCTAATTTGATTAGAAGATTTAAAAAGTTATTATTGTTAATGAAGGATTAATAATAAGGATTGTTATGTCCATTTTTATTGATCTAATCTACGTAAATTTACTTTCAGAGTTTATATTTTGATAATGAAATTGTTTAGATATTTATTTAAAAAATACATTATATGAAATAATGTAATCGTTAACGTTTAATAATATTTGATAATATTTAAATAAAGCAATTAATATAATAATACAATATTAGCACAGACACAATGTATACACAGGCCTAGTTGAGAGTCCAGTTAAAACATGTAAATATGTATCGAAATGATATACTTATTTTATATATTTATATAGGCCTAAATATTATGCGTAAATATGTATTTAGTTATTAAATTAAGTTTATTTTCGGTAAATATTTTCAGCCACTCCATTTTTTTTTCTTTTTCCTCTTTCTTCCTTCCTATATGTTTCTGCCGTGTTTTCGTTAAATTTAATTGAATATACTAAATACATATTTACGCATAATATTTATATAAAAATATAATAAGTATATTTTTTCGAGTATTATTTACATATTTTAACTGGACTCCAGTACTATAAGCTTGTGTATACATTGTGTCTGTGTTTAACATTCAAATATCAAACATTAAATATTATTAAATCAACAAAAAAAAACCCCGATTTTTTGAAAAAGTTTTTATCAATGTTCCTTTACCAGAGATCTAGAAGTGACTAAATTTTGAAGGGTCAGGGTCGAAGGTCAAGGACACAACGATCGGAAACTTGTATAACTGTTTGCCGTATAGAGGTGTATGTGTGTGTGTGTGTGTGCTTATACGGGATCACATGACCATTAATTTCAAAGTGATTTATGTGAAAACAGATTGGTATAGTGGTAAAAGTGTTTTCCACACTACCAGCCCCGGGTTCAAATCCCAAGGAGTCTACTTGTATTTTTTTTTTATTATTTTTTTTATGGGGACAATATGCGGGGAAATTTATCCTGAAAAAAATTATGATGTGGGCGGAGGTATGCTCTTTCCGAGTGCCCTTTAGTTTATTATTAAGTTAATTCGCAACATAAGTAGATAATAAGTGTTGGATTGTATTTTAATTCAAACCGAGAGGTTAAAAGTGCATCTTTTAGATGTGGGTGAATTTTGTACGACAAGTATTATCAGTAACTTATATGTTATGATTAAATAGTTTAGAAGAGTTCGAAAAGTCATTTACATAGAATAATAAGAGTTACCTGCAATAAAGTATGTATGTAAACAATCAAGTTGCAGATAAATTCCAAGACGTTTTGGATAAGATCCTGAATTGGAGTAGTTACTGGCTAATGATGTTTAATATTGATACATGCAAGGTAATGCATTTTGGTCACTCAAACAAGCTTTTTAAGTAGTCAACTGATCACAAGGATCTTGGAGTAGTTGATTCTATTAACGGAAAATTGGAGTAGTCATTACTAGTGATTGCAATCGCCACTGAAGAATTCTATTCTAATCTAATGTAACCTAAAGCAGAATTATAAAAATTAAAATATGTGAATTGTTTTCTGGTAGAAAGGTAGTTGGTTAATAAAGCAAGTGGAAGTCCCTTTATACTACAAATAATATAGATTAGATTTTCGAATATAAGGTATCGCAAGCTTTCGATAAACCATGAAGACTCCAATGATATGTTCATTCTCAGATAAAGCTAAAGAAGGTTTGTTGAATGTTGTTTACGGGAACCATGGTTAGGATGAAAGATATTATGTGCGTTTCAATCTATTATTAATCATATTTTTCAAAAACAAATTAAAAGCATGAAAGAGGAAAAGTGGGACAGTAGTTAGAAATAATATGTCGACCATTTTTTTTATATAATAAGGTTATTTTCTCTATTTTAAGTGTTGTTGACACACCAGTAGCAAAATCAAGGTAAAAATATGACAGAGGGGATGAACTATTAATTGCGCAATCTGTTTAATGACGTCTGCATTATATTCACCATGCCCTCTGCTTTTACCGGCTTTTAATTCACAAAGAATCTCAATAGTTTATTTATCAGTAACACGTGAAAAAAAAAATATTGATTTATCATTGGACTTAAACATTAGAATACAAATCAGAAACAAATGTTGCCAAAATCTTTATGAAGTATTTATTTAACTTATTAGTAAATTTCTGGGATTCCAATATCTTATTATTATCTAAAAAGTATAATGGCCAGTTTATCTTTATTTTTATGTTTGCCTAGTAATTTATTAATGCCTTTTCATATTTTAAGAACATTCTTTTTATATGTATTCAGTTTACTGGAGTAATATCATTGGGATGATATACGGATCAAGTGGGTATGCATTATGGGATTTGGTGAGTGATGACGTGTCGTAACCGAGCTCCGTCGACACAGATTTTATCGAACTCCCTAAAGTAAGCAAAAGGATGGAATAAATTACATACAACTAAAAGTAGAAAAAGCTCATGATTAGGCAAAATTAGTATTTCTAGAGCAAATATTTTTGGAACTCACACAAGCAAGCAAATGAATGGAATAAATCGAACGTAAGTATGTAATATAATTTTACATTCAGCTTAGAGTAAAATAAGCTGTCCATTAGACAAACAATGAGTGCTACAAGAGCAAAATATAAAAAAACAACTCCGAAGCCGAGACAACGCCTATGCAAAATCATCTTAAAATTCTAGCGACTACTGACTCGAAAACTGACACGTCATCGTCCGAGATAGGGCCTCACGAGTAAAACTAAAAGAATGTTTGTTGATATTAATACACGAAATGGAAGAAAGAATATCGTCAGTTAAATGTAATTAGCAGGTACTGCTAAAGCAATCAATTCAGAGAGATGACAGAAGACATGATGAAATCACTCAAAGAAACAGCACTCACATCAAATCAACTTTGGCAAGAAATAAAGACCCGAGTGGAAGAAGTTGCAGATAACATCTGTGGGAAGAAAACATCTGACAAAAAACAGCAGTGGATAACAACTGAAATCTTAGAGATGACGGAACACCGCAGGAAGGTGAAAGACCACGTCAGCCATGAAGAATACAGAACTCTATGTAGAGACATTCAGAAAGAATGCAGAAGTGCAAAGGAAAGTTACTATCAGGAGCTTTGTGTAGAATTGGAGAGGCTAGATAGAACAGTGTCAGTCGCCACAGAAAGGTGAAAGAAATGAAAGGAAGGAAGCCCCAAGTCCAACTTGGGATCAAATCGAAAGAGGGAGTAATACTCCACAATAAAGAGGAAATCAGAAAAAGATGGGAAGAGTACATAGGAGAGGAACGCTTCATGGATGACAGAGGAGAACCACCTGAAATCACAATCAAAGATGAGCTGCCAAACATTAGTCTACAGGAAGTATAAGATGCAATAAAACAGCTTCCTAATAACAAAGCCCCAGGGGGAGACAATCTGCTAGCAGAATTCTTGAAAGAACTTGGGCCACAAGGAATGCAGCAGATGACTAAACTAATCAATCTCATCTACCAAACTGGTAAACTTCCTGATGACTTCCTAGTGGGCAACTTCATCACAATTCCAAAGGTAGCAAAGGCAACCCAATGCAGCAATCAGCCTGATACCACATGCATCGAAAATCCTGCTCAAGATCATGCTTGCTAGGATCAACCCTATAATTGAAAGTCAGCTAAGTGAGACAGAACTTGGATTTAGAAAAGGAAAGGGTACCAGAGATGGAATCTCCCTGTTAAGATGTCTCAGTGAGAGAATGATTGAGAAACAACAAAATCTCTACTTATGCTTTATAGATTATACAAAAGCATTCGATCGTGTAAAACATTACAAACTACTAGAAGTAATAGAAAGAGCTGGAGTCCCGGAGCATGCGAGAAAACTTATAACACACTTATACTGGCACCAGACAGCAACAATAAAAACTGCAGCTGGATGCTCGAATAGAGTGTACATACGCCGTGGCGTCAGACAAGGATGTATTCTATCACCGTCACTCTTTAACTTTTATAGTGAGATGCTACTCAATGAAGCTATGGAGAGCTGCACAGGCGTAATGATAAACGGAGTCAGCTTAATCAACATCCGCTATGCTGACGACACAGTTCTGTTGGCCAATAGTGCCCAGTCTCTTCAATCAATGGTAGACTCGCTCTGCACTGTGTGTAAGGCTTACGGCATGAAACTGAATGCAAAAAAGACGAAAACATTGTGTATTAGCAAAGTAATTCCAGATAATTTTGTAATCAGTGCAGAAGGTAAAGATCTTGAACAAGTCCATGATTAGCAGTATCTTGGGACCACGGTTAGAGATGATGGTAGGATAGATGATGAGATCAAACGAAGAATAGGGAAAGCAAAAGCAAAGTTCTGGGAATGCAAAGAGTTCCTGAGGCGCAACATCAGCATTCACCTAAAGATTCGTTTACTGAGATGCTATGTGTTCTCTGTGGTGGCATATGGTAGTGAGGCATGACAGTACACCAAAACAAACAGAAATAGATTGCACTCCTTCGAGATGTGGTGCCTAAGGAGAATGTTGAAAATCAGCTGGAAGGATAAAGTCAGCAACCAGGAGGTATTAAATAGAGCTGGTACACAAAGGTTGCTAGTTACTGAGTTAATGAAAAGAAGGCTGAGCTATGCAGGACATATTCTCAGGGGCAGTGGAGGTGAGCTACCTAATATCATCTTGGAAGGCTTAATACACGGTTAAAAATTTTCCTGTAAAATTACCGTCAAAATACTGGCAACCAGGACGCCAGTACTTTACCGTAATGTAAAATTACATTTCCGTTAAAAAAATAAAATTTCTGTAAAAATACGGTAAATTACTGTTGATCGAAATACGGTAGTCAAACGTAATGTAAAATCACAGGTACTGTTATTTATTTTTTCCTGTAAAAATACTGGCAACCAGGACGCCAGTACTTTACCGTAATGTAAAATTACATTTACCGTTAAAAATAAATTTCTGTAAAAATACGGTAAATTACTGTTGATGGAAATACGGTAGTCAAACGTAATGTAAAATCACAGGTACCGTTATTAATTTATTCCTGTAAAAATACCGTCAAAATACTGGCAACCAGGACGCCAGTCGTCAACCGTAATGTAGAATCACAGGACCGTTAATAATTTATTCCTGTAAAAATACCGTCAAAATACTGGCAATCAGGACGCCAGTCGTCAACCGTAATGTAGAATCACAGGACCGTTAATAATTTATTCCTGTAAAAATACCGTCAAAATACTGGCAATCAGGACGCCAGTCGTCAACCGTAATGTAGAATCACAGGACCGTTATTAATTTATTTCTGTAAAAATACCGTCAAAATACTGCCAATCAGGACGCCAGTCGTCAAACGTAATGTAGAATCACGTTTACCGTTCATAATTATTCCCTGTCAAAATACGGAAAATTATTGTCAATCTCAATGCCGGTCGTCAACCGTAATGTAGAATCACAGTACGGTAAATAATTAATTCCTTAATAATACGGTAAATTACTGTCAATGTTAAATGTCGTTCGTCAACCGTAATGTAAAATCACAGGTACCGTAAATAAGTAATTCCTGTAAAAATACTGTAAATTATTGTCAATATGAATTCCGGTCGTCAACCGTAACGTAGAATCACAGGTGACGTAAATAATAAGCTTGTCAACCGTTAATAATATAGAATTACAATTTTAAATTTATTAAAAATAATTTCTCTAAAAATATAAATATAAATTACTGTCTAAATTACTTTTGCAAAAATTCCCACTACATTTTTGGTGGCTAACAAAAGTAAACAAAATAACGAAAATTGTTTATAAAGTCTATAGAAATGTTTTAAAGAA
>NW_022751780.1:12578-17185 GCF_011630105.1 Anneissia japonica
CTGTTTTTTTTTTTAAATTATATTTGTAACTACAATACACGCCTTTGTTGAAGAAAAACGAGCCTCAACAGATGTCTGATGTACTTTTTCTTACTTATTAACTATCATGAAAACTGCAGAACAAAATGTAGTGAAATCTTGGTTACTATAATAATAAAGCATGAAATGGTACATATTATTATGCCAATAAGAATATTTTGTAATAGTATGTCATTCCGATGTTGTATTTCTTACTGTAATATTAAATTATGAAATACAATGTCTATGAATAATCGGAATAAGAGAACTTAGTTTGTTTGCTGTTACTGAGAAGATAAATAGTACATATTATTTCTAAGTTACCACACTAGTTTAATTATAATGCATAAAGTAAAACTGAATCGTTAAACATAAATCAACATTTATAGTAATATCTATACAATAAAATTTAGTAGAATGCAATAATCAATAGTATATTTTAAGATTATTTCACAATTCTGGATCATAACCAGCTTAATAACACTGTACAGTACTAACAGATTATCATCATGTTTACTATCATTTGCTATCACCATATCTTAGAGACGTTGCAAAGGCAATCATAAATTCATTAGTTAGGGAAACCACACTTCTGGATAAATGTACCTAAAAACACCTTGTCTGTAATTCCTTGTAATTAAAATTAAGATTTATTACATTTTAATCATAATTTTAACAAGTTTCAATAAGTTAGTAAATTAGCTGGGCAATTGGACTTTCAATGCTAGTGACTCATGGAATACATATACTTGTAGTTAGCTTAACATTAGGTTACATATTACAAAGAACTGCAATACAGTATGTTGTACTGACTCACCCATAAAAACAATATCATAATTGTTGATTGAGAGCTACTAACACATTTTAAATACAAATCTTTATACGTAGAGTCATCAACAATATCGGACCAGCTAATTCTTTCTGATGAAGGTAGTTGTCATTCCCCTTTCTGAAAATACTTTTTAACTTGATTAGCTACCTTGTTCCAGTAGACATCACCAGGATTGTTTCCACTGTCATAGACTGAAATCCTTCTGTGTCCAAGTGACTCCTTTGCTCTATAGAAATCAATATTTAAAATATTTTTAATCCACAGCACAGTAACTACTGTACAAATAATAATTATAGAATTGCATTGCTTTAACCCCAATGCTGCTACACCACATAACATCCCAAACACCATGCTAGTGGACTCTTATCCTATAGTTTTGATCACGCAAAGATATAATGGCCACTTAATATTACATTTTTGAAAGGCGACTGCGCGCATGGTAACAACCAACTGATGCAGACCACCGGTCACACATTACTCTCCATAACACAGCATCCCCTAGTTCCGTCACCTCTGGATGCACAATCAACTTACTGTATTATCAAATGTTTTCCCAAGGCAATAAACACATAAGACAATCGTAGTCATACCCTATTAAGGGCCATGTTATTTCAGCAAGCAACACAAGTCAGGTTTGGCATGTTGAGCTCAAAAAGTGGCTTTTGATTTTTGGACACTATGTTAAGAGAGTGATAGACAAAACTGATAATTTATAACAAATTCATGGCAATAATTAACATACATAATATCTCTGGAGTGTTTTTTGTTCACATGTTGCTGGAAAAAAGAACATAATTGCTGATGGAAAGAAAATTCAGGACTGAGTAACACAACACTAAACAATTAAAACTTCAGACAAAGAAAAAAAATACATCCTGGATCTTGGGCACATAATTGTAGCATGTATCTTGTAACTAAATCAATGCATTTATTTTGTTGTGTAATTACGTCTAAACATTAAGAAAGCATTGATATTTTTTTAATAGTTTTCTTCCAAAGGTTGGAAAATTATAAATATTTTAACCATCAAAAGTTGTGGGTTAAATTCTGGCAAGTTGAAAATTAGCATGTTAATTTGTCAAATGCCAAACTCATTTGGATCATACAGTCTCCAAGCAATCATAATCAGAATAAAAGGACAATTATTGTTTGGCAACACACCTTATCCATACAGTACATCTTACCTTTTATAAAATGTGTACTACACTTGTGCACAAAAATGGCCTTTAGAATGTCATCCTTCCATAACTAGTGCAAGATCCGCTTCATGGACCACACCAAGCTCATCCAGTTTTCCCAAACGTTTTTCTTTCATCAAAATTCGAAAACATGAATCACTAACAGTTTCCATAATTATCTTATGGATATTTATTATGTTAAAACAGTGTTCAGATTTCATTTTTACATACAAAAAGTTGTGGAAATTTTGAATGAAAGTGTAATTTTGCTTCCCTTATCTTATAATTTTAGTCTTTAAAATAAAAAAAAAAGTGACAACTGGAAGATATCTTATAATTTTAGTCTTTAAAATCCAAAAGGTGACAACTGGAAGATATTAGGTTCCTGAAAAAGCTCAATTTATTAGGTATTTTCACTTCACTTCTCTAACATTGCAACAATGTAGAAAATGTTTCTTTCGAATTCGGTTTATGGGATTGCAACTCTAGTTATTATTTGTGGGCTATAAATGGGTAAATTATATCAAATGTACATAATTATCTTAATGAAAAAGTATAGTCTTCACTATTTGACACCTTTATTTTTTAAAATTGGTCCAAAACCGGAACAGGGTATGCCAATAAACGAAATTGAGACAGTGCAGGAAAAAGAAATTCACAAGTTAACAGATGTGAAACAATTCAAAATAATTAACTTCTTTATCCTAATCATAAATGATATGATGGTGAGTTTGGTGTCAGTCTATACCCCTGTAGGTTTGAGGCCAAGGCAAGGAATCGATTAATGATGTACTTAAGTTTTGTGTTTTGTTTTTTTGTCGGAAAACAGATTCTTTTAGAAAAGGTGTCAAAATGCTGAGGAGAGGATAAATCGTTTCATTTATATTTTGGTAATCAAAGTATCGCTCCCAAATGTTGATGGCCAGGTCTTGAACGTCTGCTCTCCATTGCAGTAGCCTAGCTAAGCTAACTTGGTACACTATCGGGCCTAACCTGGCAAGTCCTATTAGGCCTTGCCTACTTACTTTCAATCTTCAACTAGCTTGCCTACGGCCAGGCCCTAGGTAGGCCCATGCCCAGTCCTAGGTCCAAGCCCTAGTAGTAGTAATAGTAGTACAGTAGGCTAATTAGGCCTAGTCTCTAGGCCTAGGTCGCTTTAACTTTACCGAAGATAACTAGTGCCTATAAGTAATAATTGGAAATTAAAAAAGGATATATTATAGCCATATACGTTCTTGTACAATAAAAACTTACTGAACTCACTGATCCTTTTGTTTTCCAAGATAAAGAACCGACGTAAACGAACTTTACATGTGCTCTCCTCTTCCATACCACTGCGTGCGCCTGTCCGCGCCTCAACGTCGACGCACTACGCATGCGTGTGTCATAATGCGTCATAAACTGAGATGTCACGTGATCGTAAGCGCGCCAAATAAATGGTTTTCACTTTAATTTTACGTTAGGGAACGTTATTAATAAATGGTTTTCACTTTAATTTTACGTTAGGGAACGTTATTAATAACAATGTTTAAAAATATATAATTGTCAAGGAATTCCAAAATTTACGAATTCATCGTATATTTACATAGCAATTCCTTTTCTTTCTTAATACTGTACAATACTTAACGGTTTAGGTAGGTAAATTTACACCAACTTATAGTGTAAATTTCGAGCTCTGACCTTTTAAGCTTTAACCTGCGAGCTTTTAACCTGTAGAAAAACGAGGGTCGTGACAAAGTGCGAGCCAGCGAGTCATGCGAGCCAATGAGCGAGCCATGCGAGCCAGCGAGCCATGCGAGCCATACATTTTTAAGTTATAAAATTATAGCAGTTTATGGCCTAATAAATATAACTAGAGTTACAGGCCAAGGCTTAGGCCTAGGTTAATTTATTATTTAATTAACTGTAAAAATAATAATATTTCGTCTCCCTCTGGACAAGACACTGTAGGCGTCAAACTGCCCAATTAATTAAACATACCGTAAAGTGGGGTAACTTCGGTCACCTAAATACCATAACCGTTATTACCCTCTTTTCTCTAGGGTCTCGTACTATAATTTTTATTTTATTGATGATAACTAATGAATATGTAATTAATACAACATATTATAACACAATTAAAATATATTATTTACTAATTTGTGAAATAATAGGACCTAAAAATTGAATTATAGTGTAATTTTAGGCAATTTATTAAATAATTCAGAAAAAAATAAAATATTATTTTTCTGGCGGACGATGGGGATTCAGAATACTTCTATAGAGGTCAAATGTCAAGAAAGCCTTTCTCTTTAGTTGATTGCAGTAGCGAATTTGTCAAAGAAATTATCCAAGCTTTCCTTTCAAATTTGATTTGCAAAAATTTAAACATCAATCTGGTGAGTATTAGTACGCGCCGTATTGTCTTTATTTATAATAAATAATCACCATTTTAAAGCTAGGCTGATGATATAATAATATTACTAGGCCTAGACCCTAGGCCTAAAAACAGGCTAGAAAGCCGGGATATGACCGGTTGAGCCGCCGGTAATTTCTATGGAACGCCAAGCGCGTCTCTCAGTGAATGTAGTCGGCTTGCC
>NW_022751781.1:0-550 GCF_011630105.1 Anneissia japonica
AATGTCCCCACCTCTAAAGAAAAAAAAGATGCTTTTTTACCTAACATCTGTACATTTTTTTTTTTTTTTTTTTTTTGCTAACAAAAATTTAAAAACATGTTAAGGGTTGTGGGTGGGGGACGACCAATCGCAAAAAAAATAATAATCATAGTAATAATAATAATAATAATAATGATGATTTCAGGACTTCTGTTTTTTTTTTAACTTATTTGTTAATAATATTCCTAATTTTGTCAATAACTTACACTGCCTTATGTACTGATGACTTCAAACTTAAAAATAAACCTATTCTTTTTAATTAATTTTTTTTACCATAAATTATCATTTTGTAAACATGTTGACCATATTGTTTGCAAGACAAACAGAATGCTTGGTGTCATTTGGAGAAATAGTCGGAATATTAAGAGTCCTAAAGCTATCATATCCCTGTATCGTACCTTAGTTTCATCACACTTAGAGTATTATTGTTGCGTTATTTTTAGTTCGCCTCCAATTCTCAATTAAATCTTATTGACATTTTTTTTTCTTTAAGTGTAACAGATTCTTTGTC
>NW_022751782.1:0-1131 GCF_011630105.1 Anneissia japonica
TGAAACACATGTTTATGTGAATGTTATTGTATTGTTTTGAGACCGAATACTTGTTGGAGTTTATACAGAATAAAAGTTTATTTGAGAGTTGTTTTACAACATTGTGAGCTGTATTTATATTTTATATGTCAAAGAGGGATTCCCAGTCATTTCTATACCGCTCGGAAATACGTCAAGTACCGGTAGGAATTCATGACATATTATGGTGGCAGCGGCGGTCGTTCTACTGCATGACATATTATGGTAACAGTGGTCGTGTTCTACTGTAAACAAGGATTTATATATCGTTTTGCTCAACGAACTGTGTGAATTTTCTACAATTGCAGTAAGTAGTCAGTAATTTTTTTTAGACAGTGGACATTGACTAATCTTTATATTTGGGGCAGTAGACTTGTGAACGTATCGGTAACCACGATTTACTAGTAATAAGACCCTCGTCCAAATTTAATTATGGCTGATGGACAATCAACAACAAGATCCGGTAAGGAGTATCAAGGCGACGACAATCATGACACAGATGAGGAATCTGTTCAGTCGCAACATTCAGAACATGATACAGACAACGTTGTAGCACCTGGTGGACTTAACCCAGGCAGTGACTTGTCTACTAATGACGTGCTGTTCATTATGCAACAGCGAATGCAACAACAGCAAGAGCAGCTGATAAGGCAGCTGATAGATAGACAGGAGCAATAAATGTATGGGGTGCCATACGCAGCAAAAGTCCATGTTAAAATCAAAATGTAATTGCAAAATTCAATGTCTGATTTATCAAAACGTAGGCGTAAATTTCTCAAAATGTAGATCTAGTTTCTCAAAATGAAGTTCTAATTTTTGAAAACGTACCGGTAGTTCAAATTTTCCAAAATGTAGTTCTAATTTCTTTAAAATGTAATTCAAATTCAAAACGTAGGTCTAACTTGATCAAACGCCCTCTCCAAATTCTATTCCAAAACGTAAATCAAAACCCAGCCTGGTTTGAAATGCATTTTACAACAACACTAGAACATGGACTTTTGCTGCTTATGGCACAGACACACAAAATGTAAATCAAAACTAGTCAGCTAAGCGTGACGTGGGCCTGTTCCATTAATGATGGGGGAATCATTTTTCGCTGCAGTCCAATGCCGT
>NW_022751783.1:0-1331 GCF_011630105.1 Anneissia japonica
CAAGGAAAGTAAGTATGATTGTTGGAAAAAATGGTCAACATTTTATTTTGAATTTTTACCCTGACTTTCGCCTGGGCGAAGTGGGCGAAGGTCTGGATCCGCGTCTAGTTAGCATGAATTTTGTAAGCTAGGACCCATAGTATTTTGTTACGTTTCTTCACAGAGGGGGAAAACGAACCCCCCCCCACCTGAACCTCCTGGATCCGCCACAGTGATTAGAATTCAATATAGAATTTAAACTAACAAAAACAACAGATCCAAAACAAGTCTGTTATATTAGGCCTGTATTGAAAAAAAAAATTTAAATTCAAAAATTCGGCCAAATATAGTTTGGCCGTGATTTTTCAAACGTTACGGCCAGGCAAATTTTTATACGGCCAGATTTGAGGAATCTGGCCGTCAAAAAGGCCAAATGGCAACCCTGGTCAGTTCGAGAAGATGCCAGTTCGAGCGGACGCATTTAGTGCGAAGTACAACAAGGGCGAATTTATGGTCGCCCTATTTTTGTATTTGTTAGTTTTAAATGCAAAAAATGCTCTCTGCACTAAAGTTCTAAAATTTTTTTTTGGTACTTTATGATAATTATTCCATGTTTGAATTACAGTCTTAATCCGACTCAAAAATGGCCGCTAGAAAGCACCTAGGCCCTATATTTAAAAACTATAGAATTTCGCACGTAGAATTCACGGTTTTTGTCTCCAGTTAATTATTATATTGTTGTAACAGTATTTGTAGATTTACGATTTAGGCCTATATTTTGTAAATGGGAGTAACTGTAAATGTAATTTTTACTCACCATAGAAATTTAAATTATTTTTACGTATATGGTATCAGAAGGTGCACAAATCATTGGTGTAGTAGTGTGACACAGGGGCGGATCCAGTGACGTGTAGGAGGCATGGGGAGGCACGTGCCTCTCGTCTTGCCACTAAATTTTAAAAATGTCAATGCATATTAATGTTATGTGCTACTTACTTTAACTATTCTAAAACTGTTGTGCCCCCACCCCGCCGTTTGAAAAATTCTGGATCCTCCAGCCCCTGTGACAAGACTATCAACAGCACAGTAATAGACACCATACGAACTTTCTCCACTATTCAACTATTCGTCTATATAGTTCAGAACCCACTTTTTTTTAAACTTAGCATGTGGAAAGAATAACAATGACTAAACATTATTTTGATGAACATAGGTATGTTTAATTGTAAATTGTTAACCTTATAAATCAATTAAATACAATTTTTTTGTATACATAAGGCTATTGGCTTCTCCCCCGGAACCAACCGGGGCTTTCCCATTGGCTCCAGTGGCGAATCTTGAAGTCTTGAAAT
>NW_022751784.1:0-976 GCF_011630105.1 Anneissia japonica
CAGCTTAGGTAGGGCCCAAACTAGTCCCACGACCACTAATGATTACAGAACCAAACCAAGGCAATTTAATTATACACAGCCCAGGTGTGTGAATGCAAATAGTGGAATACAAGCTATGTGGCTCGGTTCCAGTAGATACAGAGAATATTTTGTCATTCTTCACGCGTCCTACGAAATTCTTACGAGACAGCACTAGTCCGTTCACAAATTTGTTGTGGATAACTTAATAATTATCCACAACAGTTTTCATATTATTATGAGAAGTAATGGTGAATGCAATAAAATGATATAAATTCAGAACATTGCTGTCAATAGTTTGGAAAACTTAATGTTTCAATTATTACTATTAGCTAATTTTAGGCAATACTTTTTGATTTTTTGTTGCAGAAAGCTAAATTGCAAAATCACAGTTTATTCTACATATTTATATTCACAATGACAAGAGCCATGTAAATGAAAAGTTACCTGTACTTATGGTCCACAATAGGATGATGCTGTACCACCCCTTCCTATTGTGGTAATCTGCTATATTTGTAGTTGGCCCAATAATAGGAAGGTGGGTACCATCAATTGCACCGCCGCATTGTGGGAATCCCTTTCTCTGAAAACCGTCAATGACATCAGCTAATCTATCACCTATAAAACAGAGGCTTGTGATAAATTGATGAAAAACCACATTATTGTATTAACAGGATAAATTTAGATTAGTAGTAATACTGTAGGCTCTACTGTGTATTGAAATGTGATATACTAGTAGTTTGCTAATTATGTACTTGGCCTAGTGTGTCTATTTTTTTTTATACCTTTGGGTATCGAGATATAGCGCTGGAAAAATTCACGGTCGATCAATGCGGATACCACTTGATGTGCACTTACACATAGAGTTGATATAGCAACCCCAAATAAGTTTGCCAATGTTCTGAAAAAAGGTAACTGAACAATGATTACAACGTTTGCTGTAGGCATGCTCGTATAC
>NW_022751785.1:0-802 GCF_011630105.1 Anneissia japonica
TTTAAAACCGCCTGTTAGTTGGTAATGCCACATGAACTTTCCCTTCACATAACCTATATATATATATTAGTCTGATAGCGTCGAAATACAGTCTGCCGCCCTCATCTGTTCTATTATTTTACATCTTTTAAGAATGAGAGATAAAAAGGCTCCAAAAATTTATTCTTTTTTACCATGTTGACGTGATCAAAATGAAAAATAAAGGGACACGTCTTCAAGAGAATTGATTTAGCTATATCATACTCACAGGTAGGAGACAAAAATCAAGAATAAGAGAGATACGTTCAAACGAGTATAAACATAATGGCATCATAAATAAAAATTCAGTTTTTTAATTCAAATGGCAATATGATGACATCACAATGTCCGATCAGCCATTATGAAGTAAAAAATCGTATCTACAACTCATTTTCAGATTATGTAATAAAAATTGGGGGTCACCTTTCATCCTAAGGAGCTATAACTGATTAAAAATATTCATGGTTTTATGCATATATAAATGTTGACGCACGCGTACGTGCATGCTAAAAAGAGCAAACAAAAAATTAAGGTACATAACACTCAACCTTGACCTGAAGCTTATGCTCACCATATATGATTTAGAAATGACGAATGGTTAAGATTATATGGGCTCATCAACGTTTTGAAGAAAGAGAAATGAGGGGGTCAGAAAAAACAATTTTTTTGACCATGATGA
Source organism: Anneissia japonica (assembly GCF_011630105.1). Taxonomy (NCBI): domain Eukaryota; kingdom Metazoa; phylum Echinodermata; class Crinoidea; order Comatulida; family Comatulidae; genus Anneissia; species Anneissia japonica. The sequence goes on from NW_022751785.1 coordinate 698, forward strand.
CGTCATCAAAAAGTAAAAAGAAGTAAAATATATGAAAGAAAATTGTCTCAGCTATAACATACTCAAAGTTGAAAAACGATCGATTAAGGGTAAGCGAGATACGCT
>NW_022751786.1:0-623 GCF_011630105.1 Anneissia japonica
ACTATAGTCTGTTTATTATACTGTCGGCATAATGTGGGAACGACTATTAATCTCCGTTCTCAATGCAAATTGTTTATTACTATCAATGTATAGGCCTACCCGATTTTAATTACTCTCATTATAATCCGCATTGTTATTCTTTAACTCCTACCACTACAGTGGTTATGTGTGTCCACTTTTTGCTAGTTTTTTCATGTACCTTGATAAAGACCTGAGGATAGGTCGAAATATTGGTTTTCTCCAATAAAGTGTTTCTGAAGTCTATACATGGTATTCGTTTCCTATATTCTTTTGTTATATATATGTGTATATATGTATATATATATATAAATATATATATAAGAAAATAAGACAGAACATAATGATGCGGAAACGTTGAGAAAAACAATAATGGAGACATATCTCATTTAATCACCCTCCTTTATTTACTGCCGACTGTTTATTGTATTATATTGGATCTAGTATTTGCCAACTTTTGTAATCAGATACGCTGATGAAGTCTTGAGGACAAGACGAAACATTCGTTCCCTGAATAAATTATATTGTGTTCTACTGTCTAACTCTATTTATACTTATTGTCTGTCTTATTTTCTGTTTTATTATTTGAACACACGTGGACCAAT
>NW_022751787.1:0-1091 GCF_011630105.1 Anneissia japonica
AGCACTACATAAATCTGAATTGTATCCTACATAGATTCCTAAAATTTTAACCGGCTTTTTAACCCCACACATATCAAGTGGTTCGTCCATTCGATCTTTCCACTTACCAATCCAAAAAGCTTTTGTTTTTTGTTTATTTAGTGTCATTCCTGATACTTTACAAAAGGATTCAATAATATTGAGAGCTACTTGAAGACTATTTTCGTCTCTAACATACAAAACAGTATCGTCTGCCAGTTGACTAATTCTTGCTTCTATATTAATTGATTCATTAGGCAAATCAATCCCCTTGTAAACAACGTTACCTCTCACATTTGAGGCCATAACCTCGACCACAAGTATAAATTTAAGTGCTGATAATGGGCAGCCTTGTCGTATGCCTCTCTCCATGCTAAAGTTTTCTGAAACCCATCCGTTATTAATTGAAACACATTCGACATTTTTATATAACACTTCAACCCATTTACAAAAAGAATTTCCAAAGTTAAACTTTTTTAATACAGAAAACATAAAATCTCTATTAACTGAATCAAAAGCTTTTTTAAAGTCTAAGATCACCATCGCCCCTTCAATATCATGTCGATCGGTATAGTACAGCAAATCTTCTATTAAACGGATATTCTCTCCAGCCAGACGCCCTTTTATGTATCCCTTTTGATCTGAGTTTACTAGTGATTTAATAACCCCCCGTAACCTATTACTGAGAACGTGGCAAGGATTTTATAACTGTCTCTTATACACATCTAGATGTGTATAAGAGACAGACTGTCTCTTATACACATCTAGATGTGTATAAGAGACAGCCTTTAAACAATAGGGTAATTACCCCACGTCTTTGCGAGCAAGATAGCTGATGTGCCCTAAAACCTTCATTTATTGCATTACACACTAAATACTTTATACTATCCCAAAAAAGACATAGAACTCAACACTAAATCCATCTGACCCTGGGGATTTTTTTTTTTGATATCTGAAAGAGCATTCTCACACTCATCAATAGTGACAATGCCTTCACATAGATCTTTATCTTCTTCCGAAAGTGCGTTCACCCTGGTACTAGCGAGGTACGTTTTTATTTGCTCAGGGCATAT
>NW_022751788.1:0-514 GCF_011630105.1 Anneissia japonica
TTAGGCAAAGTGAGATAGCCTGAAACAAACACTATTCCAATGAAAGTTTGAAGTTTTTCTGAAAAGATCTCGAAATATGGCGGAAAGTCAAAAATTTGTACTAAGTGCTCAACTCGGCGAGATAAGCACTTTTGTGCAAAAAGTGACAATGTTAAAAAGTTGAGTTAAAACGTATTTTTTTTGTTAGGCACGGTGAGATAGCCTGAAACAAACACTATTCCATTGAAAGTTTGAAGTTTTTCGGAAAAGTACTAGAAATATGGCGGAAAGTCAAAAATTTGCACTAAGTGCTCAACTCGGCGAGATAAGAACTTTTGTGCAAAAAGTGACAATGTTAAAAATTTGAGTCAAAATGTAATTTTATTTTGTTAGGCAGGGTGAGATAGCCTGAAACAAACACTATTCCATTGAAAGGTTGAAGTTTTTCGGAAAAGTACTCGAAATATGGTGGAAAGTGAAAAATTTGCACTAAGTTCTCAACTCGGCGAGATAAGCACTTTTGTGCAAAAAGTGA
>NW_022751789.1:0-1198 GCF_011630105.1 Anneissia japonica
ATAATCGTCAACTTTTCACTAAAAGAAAAAGGACCCGGGCTTTGCACTGAGCAGTAGGGCCACAACAAGTGTGTGGTGTAGCCTTATAATACAGTGTTCGGGTGGTGTCTTAACAAATGTAATGAAAACATATGCGATATTCTAGCCTATTGATTGGGGCGGATGCACGATTTGGCGGTAGGAGTGCGTGGGAGTCCATACCACCTCAGGCCCACCATAGTTGAGGCTGAGATGCAAACAATTTGAGAATATGGACCTCTTGAAGTGCCCGGAAATCGCACTCGTATGCCTTAAAAAATCATACAGGTACTATGATTCGAGGGTCGTTTGAACAAAACGGCAGTCTTCTTCTGTCTAAAGCATCCTAGTTAATGCCGTACGGTAATAAAATGGTTGGTTTATTGTTCAACACCGGTGTTTGTAAAAAATGTACTCGCGCAGCAGAGTGGTCAGGGGAGTTAGAGGAAATCCCCACCAGACAAGCGAGCGTTTATATGAAATACCACTTACATGTCTACGGCCATACTACGTTGAAAACACCGGTTCTCGTCCGATCACCGAATTTAAGCAACGTCGGGCCCGGTTAGTACTTGGATGGGTGACCGCCTGGGAATGCCGGGTGCTTTAGACTTTTTACATTTCCCCCCCCCCAAATTCTAAAGTAGGGGTGCGTGAGAGTCCACACGACCTCGGGCCCACATAGTTGGGGCTGAGCTGCAAACATTTTGAGAATATGGACCCCTAAGTGCCCGGAAATTGCACTCTCATACCTTAAAAATCATACAAGTACTATATGTTCNNNATACGCAATTAATTCGTTGGTGTTAGGCCGGTTCGAGGGTCGTTTGAACAAAACGGCAGTCTTCTTTTGTCTAAAGCATCCTAGTTAGTGCCGTAGTAAAATGGTTGGTTTATTGTTCAACACCGGTGTTTGTAAAAAAATGTACTCGCGTAGCAGAGTGGTCAGGGGAGTCAGAGGAAATCCCCGCCAGACAAGCGCGCGTTGATATGAAACGTCATCATTCATAGAGTTTCATGATTGGATAATTATGCTATATGCCGAGATTAACTATGAGTGGAAATATCATCCACATGTCTACGGCCATACTACGTTGAAAACACCGGTTCTCGTTCGATCACCGAAGTTAAGCAACGTCGGGCCCGGTTAGTACTTGGATGGGTGACCGCCTGGGAATAC
>NW_022751790.1:0-551 GCF_011630105.1 Anneissia japonica
ACATCTCTTGACAGACGCCCTCTCTGTAACAATATCCCAATAACAGTGGTACTAATCTACTACACCTCTCAGTATTGTACCATTGACTAATTTCAGTAATCTGTTTAAAATTAAATCCTCAATGTTTTTATGCTTAATTTAAGGAGCCATTGAGAGAAAATGTGTTTGAACTGTATGAAAAAAGTTATTTAATTTCAACAAATATTGTTGGGCCCAATTCCTTTGGTTATAATTTCTCTTGTAAAAACAAATTATTGTATATTTAAATAAAAACTGTTGGCTATAGTGAAATTATCTTTTAATCCACGATCGACTGTATTCATAGAAATTATGTGTGTAAGGGTTTCAAATAATATTTTATAAACCTTCTTTATAACATTTTTACTTTCATTTTTTAACATTCATGTGTATATATATATATATATGTTACTATGCACATATGATTATGACTATAAAGTTTTGGGTCAAATTTAGTTATAATTTTTTCTGTAAAAAATTAATTTATTTTTAACTAAAAACGTTCGACTGTATTCATAGAAATTATGTGTATA
>NW_022751791.1:0-1064 GCF_011630105.1 Anneissia japonica
TTTCGCAATGTCATGAATTCCTACTTGACGTATTTCGTATTTCCAAGCGGTATAGAAATGACTAGGAATCCTTCTTTGACATATGAAACATAAACACAGTTCACAATGTTGTAACACAACTCTCAAATAAACTTTTATTCTGTATAAACTCCAACAAGAATCCGGTATCAAAATAACACAACATTCACATAAACATGTGTTTCAAAAAAGAGCTCCAGAAAGATAAAGCTGTCAGCTTATATACCCTAGCTGTACAACTCCAGAGCATTCAAGAGCATTCTATATTGCCTAAGTTCCTCATTGGTCACCTTACATCATAATTAACCAAAAGGCTTATTGCCTCTACAGTACCCAAGATTCCAGAAACTTCCAAATATTACTCTTGGATTCTACATGGTATCATGTGTTCCTATAATTACCAATGTGGTTTACACTTGTTTGTTTAGTCAAATAAATACAGTTCTAGAATGTTCTATGTAATAAATATGTTACAGTAAGGAAAGGAATGGTAATTTATTATAGCAATGACAGTGAAACTTAAAGCCCCATTCCCGGCAAAATTTCAATTTTTTTTAAAAATCTATTTTTTGTATAATGTTATAAAGATTTATAAATATAATACTGAATTGCTAGTTTAACTGAATTTAGACATTCCTAAGAATGAAAAAAATGTAAAATAAGACTGAAATTTGATTTTTTGTGTTCCACACAAAAAATAAATGCGGATGAATTTTTCATGTTGATTTTGCGATACGTCGTGAGAAGAAATATCGCAGGCGCCGAAAACATTAGCCTATCCAATGCTGCTAGGCTAGGCCTAGCCTTACCTCGATTTAGGTTCTGTTATCACACATAAAAACGGCCGACATGATATTTTCCGTTGCTAGTATTGACACTTGTGAATATAATATTTCACAGGAATTTTTTCAAATTTGTTAAAAAACTGATTCTGACTGAGATTTTGACACTTAAACAAACAATTCTCAGCCTAACCGAACAACCGCATTGTGCGAGATGCGAAGTACAAAAAGTAATCTCATTAGAGAGGGCGCACTTTATTGACT
>NW_022751792.1:0-593 GCF_011630105.1 Anneissia japonica
GTGCCATTCGATGTGCCGATTGGAATTGTTCATATAAGGAGAATTCATTTAAATGCATTTTAATTCTGGATTCAACAACACGTTCCAAAGTTTTTGAAATAAACAAATTTTACATATAGGACGATAGTTGTTCAATATGTTAGGATCCAGAGATGCCTTTTTCAGTAGAGGTTTTACCAGGGCACACTTCATTTCATCAGGTATAAATTCCATTACTAAGGGAATCGTTGATAATATCTGTAATTGGCGAGGCCAAAAAATGAAGTATTTTTTCTTCTTTCAGTATGTTTGTTGGTAGAGGATCAAGATCACAGAAAGCAGATGAAGATTTTATAATAAGTGTGACGATTTCCTCTATCGTAGCTGGTTCAAAAGATTCCATGTAATCACCAGAAAAATGATGCAATTTATTGTAGCCTTCACTGGACGTTGAAATCGATTTCAGTTTGTGATTGATGTTTTTTTTAATTTTCTCCACAAAAAACCTGCTAAAGACATTAGACAGATCCTCTTTGTTGTCATGGATAGGAAGCACATTCTTCCCCCTTCTGGAACCAAATAAATCATTCGCAATGTTAAATAACTTTTTTTGA
>NW_022751793.1:0-864 GCF_011630105.1 Anneissia japonica
TCTGTTTTAAATTGTTATGTACATTTATTTTGTACATCATCGTTGCATTTGGCAATTTGCCTGAGGAGGCCTGACACCCCTCTTCTCCCGGTTCCCGACTCTATCGACACCTAGGCTAGGCCTGGCCTGTAGGTAGGCATAGGCCTGGATACTAGCCAACAGCGAAACATCACTCAGTGTTTTCTGGACACTTTTTATTTTGTATTTGACCAGTGTTTTTATTCACATTTCTTTTTTCAAATATAAAACAAGGGAACATTGTTCCCTGGTAATAAAACCATGGTCGACTAACTCCTCTCCGTAGGCCTACGTACGTGTGGTGCGTCGTCGTAGTCGCCTTAGAAAAACGAAAACAGCTCTTGGTGTAGTACGCGAACAGTGTCTTGGCGTTGCCGTCACGGTCCATTAGTTCGTAGTAGACAGGCCGCGTAGTCAAAACGAAAAATGCCTAATGCTGTAACTATGGTTGTAACCAGTGGAACTCCACTCTTCCAGGCTATCTAGAAAGTCGATCGGAAATTAGCCTAGCTTATTTCAGACGAGTCTTACGGTCCCATTTTAAAGGAGATGCATTGGACCCCTACCAACAACTGTCTGCCGCTTTCCTATAGCCTGGTGAGTTGGCACAAGAGTTTGTCGTCAGGGTTATGAATCTCTGTCAAAAGTACAGTAAACTGCATTTAGGTTAGTGACCTTCCCACTAATTGGTAAGGTATGCAGGGCTGTTCTACTGAAACTGGACTGTTGCTATGACAACGAAAGTTACAGGGCAAATTAAGGTATATTACAGATAGCAATTTATAATACTGTTTTTCCCTAAAGTGTATAACAAGAATAGCAACAGGGTAGAGTATTGTATATTCA
>NW_022751794.1:0-2266 GCF_011630105.1 Anneissia japonica
TCATTCATATGGCTAACGCAGAGGAAGGACACATGCGTGTCCGAAATATTCGTTTGAAATACATTTTATGCCAATGTCATATATTAATTAAAAGGCAAAATACTGAAAAACAAGAATGCTGGATTTCATTAGAGATACAAATTTTGTTCCTTACTGGAAGTTGATACTTTAATGATGTAAAATACGTAATCATCGTTTTAATTTAATGTGTAACAGAATAAATTTAAATCTACCTTCAAACTAACTTATTTTCATTTCATAATGGTTCCTAAATTAAGAAATATTTTATGGACCCGTTTTCATTACATAATACCGTAGTTAAGCAAATGTGATATGTCTACTGTAGGCCTAAATTAAGAAAGCTTTATATTTAATTTGATCTAAAATTTTTCGATAGCACTTTTGAAGTTTTAGGGGCTTTAGCTTTAATAGATATACTGTGTATTGATCATATAAATAATTTGTTATTAACCAAAGAATGATTGTTCTTATGTGTTTTCTTTGTCTTCTGACTGGTAGAAATGAGGTAAAGGTCGAAACCTGAAGCTCTGTGCTCGCAGGCTGGCGTGCCCGTCTCTTTTATTTTCTTGGCGTTTGGTCCAGAGTAACTGACTGTGCGAGGCTGTGGGGGGTTCGCCACTCCTCCGGTACAGCAAGTCTGTTTTATTTTCCCAGATGCCGGTATACTCTTAGAAAGCGAAAGAGACAAACACATAGATAAAGTATATCTTGCATTGGAGGTCGTTCACAATTATCAACGTTTTCGCAACTGTACAAACAGTACCGGAACTCTTTTTCAGTACCCCTCCCTCCTTTCTGAAAGTGTTCATAAAAATGTTGATTTTGTCAACCAAAGTACTGATGGTTACATAAAAATGTACGGTACCGTATATTCTGGTTGTATAATTGGTCATATAAATTTATTATTTTTAACGTATTTTTGAATTTTCATGCATATGAAAAAGTGTAAAAATTTGTCTACTCCCCTCTCCCTGGCGTACTGTTTGTACACTTGTAAAAATGGCGTTGATAACAATTGTGAACGACCCATGACACAAGCGACTTGCACATCTGAGATCTGGGCCACATCCGTTGTGCCAGCCACTTCCACTATAAGCATAGAAATGAAAATAGCCATAATTACAACAAAATAAAAACATATTTTTTGAAAGTGAAAACCGATATTAGAGTGAATATCATCATAGAGTAAAGAGGGAACATTCTACATACTGTTAAATTACACAATTCCTCGGCGATAAGCAACTCGGGGTAGGGGATGAGCGGGAACGAATCCAAAATATATGACAAATATCAATCGCATAATGTTTACTAATTACTATAACAGTTTTTGTAAATAAATAAGTAGCCTATCTAAATCTATACTGATGTTTTGCCCTACCTGACGTGTTAATTCGTACTTACTGAATACTTGCAAGTGGTTCAGGTGGAAATGGAACCGACGACGTCAAGAAAATTAGCCTAGTGTCATCACTAGACCACCGAGCTTGCACTTTGTGACTGTGTTAAATACAATCCCCAGGTAGCAACAGGTACTGCAATGCTATCTCAACGTGTTATTGTACTGGATTTCATTTAAGTTTTATTGTCCAATTTTAAAAAGGAAAAGCAGAGCGGAAACAATTCATTACATAGGCCTATTAAAAAATATAAAAAAATTGTACACACAGTAATAATGAAAAAAAAAATATGGCATTCAAATACATTAAAATGTGAAAGAAGAATTTAGATTAAAATTTATATTTACATTCCAGATATTTAACTCTGGAAGAAGATAATAAAACCATTTAAAAGCAATTTTTCAAGTTTAAAAACCTAAGATAACTAACGTTCATTTAATCCTATACCTGTATACGGACTCATTCTAGGTTGTGCAGAAGGCGGTCCAAGTAGGTTCCAAAATACTTGCGAAAAAATAATACTATTAATACATCGCATAAATTTTGTTTACTCTCTAAATATCAACAAGGATTAACTCGACTTGCGCTATATTTCAAACGAATCATGTTATCGCCTTTGGGGTCAAATATTGCACACAGGCTTTTGGCCTTGTAAATCTTGGTTTAGGACCATTAATTTGCTCATTATAATTATCACAATATTCAGTAATTGCATCTTTATCAGATTTGACCCTATACAAATACTCTAAATAGATAATCCTAAATGAACAAACGAATTGACTTCGACTTCGGCAGCACTTTTTTTTGACCTATTTTTTCTGAACTTACATTTAACAGCATACTCGTGG
>NW_022751795.1:0-1199 GCF_011630105.1 Anneissia japonica
TTAATCAGGGCTCGCAGAATCGCCTGCCCGACGTCCCAGGGCAACCAAATATCTGCGTCGGGCAAACCAAAAATAAATCGGGTACGTCCCCGACGGGCAACCTCTTTAACATCGTTTTGTAACATAATATTCTGTTAAAATGTTAATAAAATATTCATAATTATTACAGGGTTTCTCACCTCGCCGGTCATCCCTGTCCCGCTCTCAAATTTCCGACCGTCATCTAAACTGCGCCATTTTTTGCAAAGACTTTTTCAACCTTAGAAACATAATTAAACACAAAATACTTTGCTAAAAAATCAAGGGCTTTTAACTGTAAACGCCCTATTCATTGAGAAAATAACAGTAGAAGTACACATTCCCATGGTTACGTTGATTTTTAATTAAGAGTCTTACAGTGGATAGGCCCACAATATACTCATTTATACAAAATGAGTGTGCACGACTTTGAAAAAAAAAGTTTAACAACTGTTATAACACACAACAGAAAGCAAACATAAACGCCATAGTAACAACAAAGTTAATGATTTTATTATGATGATCAATGACTAAATTAAAATGACATGTAAGAAGTGAACGTACAAAAAAGTAACACTTCGCTAAAATACAGCTGAACTACTTAAAACCATGGCACATGTTGGTATCGCTGAACAAGGCAGTCGGCTACTCCCTCCTTGGGGAGCAGCAGCGCGTTTACATTCCAGAAGGCTGCGTTTAAAGAATCAGATCAGACACTAGCGCGTCTACATTCCTGAGTTGACGGCGTTTAAAGAATAAGACTACTGTATGTGACTGACCTTGTGTCTGCTTCTCCATATCGTGGGAACCTTCTTGTGTGGGAACGTTTCTCACTTTTATTCACTGTTACTAGGCAATTTGCAGTAATTCCAACCGGCGGTATACGGTATGCTATTTCAAACAGTTTCCTTCCGTTCATGACGAAGTAAGAGCATCAATACAAAACTAAGTGAATTAATTTTATTTCTGAACGGGACCGGTAGCGGCAGGATTTGGCTGATGGGGGTACGATGTCTCCGATGGGGTGGGCAACGAGAGCGTAAGTGGGCGTGGCCGGGTGTCGCTCAAAGTTTCTGGAATTGTTTCAGGGTTGAAACCCCGGAAATTACGAAAATTTCAAAGGCTTATTTAATCGATTTTAATGTCTCCTAATATATCATAAAAATACATAACTTTTTCTT
>NW_022751796.1:0-859 GCF_011630105.1 Anneissia japonica
ATCTAAAGCAGTTTGGCGCAGCGGGAACGATTTGGTTTCCCAACCTCGAGGTCGGGGTTTCAATCCCTCGCTGTGCATTTCGCTTGTGTCCTTGGGAAAGACACTTTATCTGCATTGCTTCTCTTAACCCAGGAATATAAATGGGGGGTTACCTGCTCCTGCGTTGATTACCAGCAGCAACACTTAGCATGTGGACTCAATGACCAGGGAAAAGAACTGCGCTTTATAACCGCAAGGAAGAGGCGCATTATAAATGACCGTACCAAAAAAACACAGATAATGTATAAATCAAATAGATAATACAGTGCATACACATGATGCTATATAATATAGGTAGGTAGGTAGGAGAATAACCCATAACTCGCAGTCATTGTGGGTGCTGAATTGCGTATGGGCGTGGTCCGTGACTACCTAGTGGCCGCTAAGGAGGCGCTTATATAGCTTTGTGTTCACATAATTCCACAACGACAGGGGCTGACTTTAACCGAGAAGACTTGGCTCTGGTTCTACCAACCGAACCCTGGGCAAGGAGCGGCTGGAACCAGCGCCGATGTTAAAGATGTAGTCATCGGCGCCACTGTCTTACCGCTCGGCCACTCGACCAAATATATAATATAAATATTATATAAATATTATATATATATATAATATAAATCGTCAAAGGTCGCAGGTTCGAATCTCGTCGGAGGCATTTTATTACACAATGACTTTTATAGGACTTTATTCGTTGAAAACTACAGGGTAGCCTACGATGTTCCTCATGTCCTTATTTAAACACTGTATATGTACCTTTGACGATTTATTTTATATTTATTCAACAGTGTTAACGGCTAACTCCCCTTCAATATCATATATACCG
>NW_022751797.1:0-503 GCF_011630105.1 Anneissia japonica
ATGTTTTTACTTACAGCAAGTAATGTTCCAGAATGATTTGGCGCCAGACACCAAGAGGCATTACCGTATAGTACAGAGTACTAGAAAGGGAAAAAAAAGAACCACTTCAGAGAAAATTTAAAGAACAATAGCCAATAAGGCCAAAAAAAAATAATATACTTGTTTAGCGTCACCACCCAACCCTGATTTTTTAGCCGCCTCACTTTTTTTTTTTTTTTGGTAAAAAAGTGCTGAAAATCGACTAAAAAATGCTGATTAATAGAGGAAAAACGATCGTTTTTTCATCTTCAGCACAGGGAACAAGATGTGAAGTGACCACCAAGTGTGTTTTCTTTTTCTGCAAAAAAAAAGATTCCCTCACACATTGTGCTTGTTGACGAAAATCGCGGACAATTTGATCGTAGGCGTACATGTTTTTATTTGGTTCTTTTTAGATAATAAACAATGTTTTAAATATGATAATAATAAAGTACTATGAAGAAAAATAATAGGTTACGACCTAC
>NW_022751797.1:628-1062 GCF_011630105.1 Anneissia japonica
TTGTACAAACAAATCTTTTATGTAAAATTTAGTGTCTGTTATAGCCTTTGTAAAAATTTTGGCTTGGCACCAATGCAGTTTTTGAAATCTCTAGGCCTAAGAAGCCTACACATTAGGGCCTAGGCTAGACCTAAGTCAGCAAAAAAAATTTTTTTTTAATTTTAAAAAAATCCGCCCCCCCCCACCCCTGAAAATTTCTGAGGGTGTGACTCTAAACAAGTATATTTCTTTTTTTGGCCTAACAGATATATTTTATTTAACAATCAACACTTTAGTTTACAGTAAGCTTTCATCTAAAATAATATCTTATTGTATTTACTTTAAAGTCAGGCTCCGGAGGAAAAAAATTTTTTGATATGGTGGGAATATGGTGTAAAAATGGGCAGTTACGCCCCTTTTTCCCCCAGTTTTTAAATATTAAAAAATCTGTATCT
>NW_022751798.1:0-805 GCF_011630105.1 Anneissia japonica
ATCCATTTGTCTTCACTCAGACACCATGTCTTCCAACTCGGAGGTCGGATCGGTTTGAGAAGCGAAAAGCCTGCATTGGTGTTTCACCTTAGACGACGCTAAATAACGGGAAGTGGAATTTTTGGAAACACTGATCACGGACGAGGTGGCCAGAGAAATTTTTCGCGTGTAGTACGTGAGAACGTCTTGGAAGATAGTGGAAGACGGCACTCGGCAACTTTGAGGATGGATATCCTTCGCGCGCGAAAGAGTTTGCGGGATTGCAAGACCTTAATCGGGAGGGCGCACTTTAACATAACGAGAGGTTCCCTGTGGAAAACGGACTACCGCTGCGCAAAAGACGGCGACCCGACGATGGCGGGTGAACGCTTACCTCTTCGAAGAAGCAACCGGAAGAAAACGAACAGTGAATGAGATGAAATAAAAGAATTTGAAAAAAAAAAATTAAATTTGTGTCAATTTTCTCTTATTTTATTTTAGTCAAAAATACATCACAAACAATACCACCTTGTCGGCTGACAGGTCCCTTCCAAACCGCACCCGCCTGTCGCTTTGATCGTCCTGGACAACAGGTTCATCAGCTTTTCGTGGTAATACGGTCGATCCTGGTGCACGACGTTCATCGTCGGGTCCTCTATCTCGGCCAGACTGACATCTTTCGTCGTTCGCACGACGATCAGATCACCCGTTCCTCTTTTCCACATCATCGACCTTTTACAACGGGACTCCTCCGTTTGCCGATTCGATAACGTACAGAGAATATTTAACCATTGTTTTAACCTCCTTTGTTATGCAAAACCTGCTA
>NW_022751799.1:0-634 GCF_011630105.1 Anneissia japonica
ATAAACAGTGGCGTAACAGGCGGGGCAGGGGCAGACTGTTCCCCCCCCCCACTGACGGTTTTTACGGGGCTGACCAAGCCGTTGTACCGAGCTGGGTAAGAAGAGAAAAGAAAGAGGGGAGAGAGAGGGAAAGAGAAAGAAGGGGAAAGAAAGAGAAAGGAAAAAAAAAAAGAGAAGAGAAAAATAAAGACAAGAATAAAAAGGAAGATATAATGAACAGATATCACAATACCCCTGCCTGCAACCCATTCTCCACTTCAAAAAGTGTCCTTAGCGCATTTGATCTAAGCCGCCAGGTATTCTTCGCAGTGGCGTAATAACCGGGGGACAAGGGGAAAATATCCATCTGTGGAAAGTCTTCCCCATTGAATGCCTTTTTCACCCGGGAAAGTGCCTGAAAATCTCAAATTTTAAATCGCATATTTTGTTGAGGTAGGCCAATTTCCTCTAAAAATTGCACATTTTAGGGAGTTTTGATCAATTTCGATGAAATTAGAATTTAAAAAACAAAAATTTTTCACGCGCTTCGCGCGCATTTTTTATGTTAAAGCTTGCTCCCCTTTACCTTCTAAGTTATAACACATAGTCCCAAACTCAAAGAAAGAAAATTTAAGATAGATCGTTTTACCTATTA
>NW_022751800.1:0-545 GCF_011630105.1 Anneissia japonica
GCACTAAATGAAGTTCTAGTTCGAAGTTCGACTAAAGTTTGTTTTAAGAATACGGGCGTAAGTCTAAGACGACTGAAATGCAGTTTGTTTCTTTCGTTCTGCCGGGTAAAATCAATTACTTTAGGCGACGTTTGTAGACTACCTACACGTACCAACGTTCGCATGTCGCAACGCTTGAGTATTATTCAGCATTTTTACTATATTTCTAGGTTACCTATTTCTACGTTTAATCGGCCCATGTCTCAGCCACAATATTTTGAGGCCAATATTATTTACGAACCCAGTTAAACTTATTTACTAGCCTATTTCAGCATGCTAATTATTACATTTAGGCGACGCTTGTTGTAGATTGGCATACACGGTACCAATGCTCGTTTTTTTCTATGTTTCTACGTCAGCTCGAGACGCATGAGTATTACCAAAGATTATAAAACTGCAAGAGGTCCGACTGCCCTTATTTTGTATACAGGCAATGGAACGTTAAAAAGTACTCCCATGAAGGGGCGTGTCCTTCATAAGAACGTAAAAGGCGTTCGTATCAAACG
>NW_022751801.1:0-2205 GCF_011630105.1 Anneissia japonica
TATACATATATATTTATTTATTTATATTTATATATTTTATTTATATTTATTATATTTATACTTATATTTTATTTATACTTACATATATATATACGTATATATATGTATATATATATATACGTACATATATATATATACGTAGAATATACATGCGTATATATACACACGCGTATGTATGTACACGCGTATGTATGCACACGCGCGTATATATATATATATGTGTATATATATATATATATATACGTGTATATATACGTATATATATATATGTATATATATGTACGTATATATATATATATAGGGCCTATATACTTTTTAAGCCATGTATCATGCATAGGAACGTTGACGCCTGCAAGGCTCTGGTTGTCATATGGTTCTTCTTCAAAGTTAGAACACAATTTGTATTACCTCATCACCTTGTACATCAGATGGCTTGGCACCATGCTTCATGTCTGCATATTGCTTTTGCTGCATTTTGCAGCGCATATCGCGAACACGTACCATCTCCTCCCAATCAGACTCAAAAAGATTACAATCAAATTTAATTTGAGGCAATTTATCTCTAAGTTCACGCTTCATGAGCAACATATCAGGCCTAGCTCCAGTAACTGTATGAGGTGTAGTTCGATAATCGAACAGGAAATTGGATGGAACCTGACGCCAATCTTTTTTTTCCAACTTTTCTGTCCAAATGGGTGTAAGTAAATTTATTGAACCTTTCTATATGCCACCATTCGATTGAGGCCATAGGGGAATACCCTTTATACACACAGTGAAGACGCAAAATAGAACCAAGTGCATTGTATCCTGCTACCATGACCAGTATAGTGTTTAATTTACAATAAAGAAACATTTGATAAAAAATTAATTTTACAAGAGGTTATTCAGTGGCTCTTTGTTTGGAATGATAGGCAAGTGACAACACATTGAAGCAGATCTGAAATTTTTTAATCTATTAAAACCATGTTTAAACTGATCTCTCTACAATACATATCAAATAAACCCTGAGTTCATTGACTCTAGTCATAATATAGTACCTGGAAAAAAAACATTATTTATAAATAACTTTGAAAGACTTCAAAAGAGTCAAGGCCAGACTTCCCAAGTTCCCAGAAATTTGTGGGTTTCTCAGATTTTTTAGAGAATACCCTCTTTCCAAAATTTTTACAATTTTTCCCAGAAAATATAGAATTTTCATTGTGAATATTAAAATCATGGCTCATAAGTGTATATTTTCAAAAACAAAACATTTTTCTCTTTAATATAGGTTATTTACAATTTAAACAGCCCCATACCTTTGCATCACCACCTAAGTTCAATAAAACTTGAAAATGACTTATTTTGCCACTTACAGAGCTACTGTTTCTAGTGTTAAATATTTGCGGTGACTTTTGGCATGACATGTTAAATTAACATGTCATATGTACAATTAATAAACCAAAAAAAGGTACCTATAAATTACACTTCAATAAAACAACAAACTACCCGGAAATCTCATTTTACCAACTTGGGACCTCTGTGCCTGCAATTTGAGACCACAGGCAAACAGTGGTTTGCAGGATCATAACTCACAGATGCTCAAATGATGTTGGCGTCTAGACTAGCCTATCCTAGAAAAATTAAATGATGGAAGTAAAACAACAAAAGTAAAACAACAAAAATGGAAAATTTAAAAAGTTGGATTTCATTTAGTTTTTCTAGGATAGGCTAGTCTAGACGCCAACATCACTTGAGCATCTGTGAGTTTATGATCCTGCAAACCACTGCTTGTCTGTGGTCTCAAATTGCAGGAAAATAGTGCGGTAATGTTGGTTCCCCTGCGATAGTTTGTTTTCTCATGCTTTTTTTTTTATTCTTAGGTCGCTTGGTTAGACTTTAGGATTTAGTTTTTGGTTTGTTTTCTTTCGTGTAACTTAAGCGCATAGGGACCATGTAGTATGCGCTTTACAAGTCCCAAACCATTACCATTACCATATCTGCTGTCAGTGTCCACGATATTACGATAATTAGGTCACAATATTCGTGCTTTGACCATAAGGAAAATTGTGTTCTATTTTCTCTACGCTTTGACCATGGGAGGTATTATCATAATTTGAAGATGTTTTCCAGGCCTCCGCTTTTCTTCAGAAAATTGAATTTATGTGCTGTATAATGAACAAATAACATGACTGTATATTAAAAATATAAGACAGAATAAAGTCTGGT
>NW_022751802.1:0-518 GCF_011630105.1 Anneissia japonica
TTATCTTGTTTTTTGTTTTATAGATTCATGTGAAGCACGCAGAGTAACTGCGCAATAAGAAAAATTATTTTTTTTTTCACTGTTTTTGATAATTGCATGTTTGTATTTTGTATAAGTGACACACACCGACAGATTTTTTTTGTATATGTGATCCTTTGTCACTTCTGTTGTATTTTTGAAAGAGCCAAATAAATGTTTACTGAATTGAGTTCAATTGTATGAAAATGATAATGAGTATTTGCAATGCAATAACTAATGTTGACTAATTATGTATAATTATTTTGATGATTGATGATGTTCCCTAATGATAATAATGATTAATAATAAATATTATTACAGTACTATTTTTATGAGTAATAATAATTATTGATGCCAGGACCGTGATTAATAACAGAAATCAATGATGAATAATATTGATAATGATTAATTATGATTAAATGATGATGATTAAATATCATGAAATTCATTATTAATAATGATGATTATTTTTATGAAGATAATTAATGATGATAATGACG
>NW_022751803.1:0-1277 GCF_011630105.1 Anneissia japonica
AGATTAATTATCACGGTACTTTGTCGACATTAAGATTCCTATTCCAAACCTTAAAATTACAGTAGTTGTTCCCGGCGCTCAGCAAGACTACAATTTTTAGTTGATTTAGGGCAGTAACATAATTTTCATCATTTTTACCAAATGGTATAATTTTGCATGCTCGCTTTTGCAACCTCTCAATTTGGTTACACTGGTGTTTAGTAGGACTACAGTGCCAAACTACACATGCATACTCAGTCAGTGACCGGATATAGAGATGGTAAAATACTATGAATGTCCCCAATTGGGGCATTATAAAGTCCTCTCAGTGCATACAGAAGAAACATTCTTCTACTTGCTCCAGAAATTATTAACTTGTACATCACAACGTAAATTGTCTTGTACAGTAACTCAAGTCCTAACAACTTTACATTATGGACAGTATCAATATTTTCACCATTTTGGGGATAATTGATCTGGGACTTCATGAAATATATATTGATATAGCATGACATTTGGCGGGCTTGGGCTGTATGTCATTATCTCTACACCAATTACCTAGAGAATCCAGGTGAGTTTGGAGTTCTGATTGTACGTTTATCTTAGTATTAACTGTTTCTCCTAGGGTCAAATCATCGACAAATTCCCAACAATTTTCAGTAGTGGTTGCCGCATCATTTACCATAAATTTGCTGGGCCCCAATTTCGTACCCTGGGGGACACCACAAGTAATAATTTTAAGTTTGGAACGATGATAGTGCACACCAAGACAATTATCAAAAATGAATACATTACTAATAGGATTGGGGCCTACTACATTTTCCAATATATTAATAGAAGTCAGCTTATTAAATTATTGAATTTATGTAAGCCTAGGTAGGGATTATGACCGGTTGAGCCGCCGACAAGTTGAGCCGCCGGTCATTTCTATGGAACGCCAAGCGCGTCTCTCAGGGAATGTAGTGCGTTAATTGCGGCGTATTTCAATTAACTTATTCGTTCTTGGTACTGTTGTTTGGGATGTATTTCAGTTTATTTACTCAATTATTTCAATTTATTTAATACTCGGTTTTTGCACTGATTTATTAAATATTTATTGGGACGTATTTCAATTTATTTACTTGTTCTTTCTATTGTTTTAATTTAAATTTTGTGAGTATTTGCTCAGTCAGCTTGCCAGATAGTAAAAAAAAAACTTCATACATTCTTATCATTTATTATATATAAGTTTAACAAATAGTACAAAAATAAAAATATATAAAGTACAAAACCATAGTAAATACTGTATAATAACATAG
>NW_022751804.1:0-1115 GCF_011630105.1 Anneissia japonica
AAATTGGTGCTTTTGTCCGGAACGTCCACATTAAGTCCAAATATGACACTAAGCTGCCGTACTATTGTGTGTTTTAAGGTGGAGGTGGATACCAGGATGGGTGGATATGCAGCCAGCTGGGCTCAGACATTGACTAATTTTCAGGCGTGAGACTTCGGATCAAAAAACAAACTGAGAAACAAACAGCTGTATGTTGCTTGTTTAGTAATTACTCAGAGCTATGCGTTAATAAAAAAAAAAAAAAAAAAAAAAAAAAAAAACACGATCAAGCAATATTTTCATCCTAATAAAACTCAATGATTATAGTGTTCTGCAAAAATTTCCTTATAATCTTTTCAAATTAATGCTTAATTTTTAGGTTTTATTTCATTCATTTTAATTTATTGTCATTTGCATAATAAAAATACATAGAAATAGATTTGCTCTGAGACACAATTGCATAAAATACAAAACTAAACAACAAAAAATACGCCTGCAGACTCGGTCATATCCCTCTCTTAAGGATACCTCTAGCGTTAAGTGCCCGCATGGCTGTTGGATAGAGGCTGTTTCTTCACTGTTTGTACGAGTAGGGGATAGAGCGACAGCACCTGCCACTGCGATCGAAGAGAGGATACGGTTAAAGTAATTGTTTGCAGTACCTACACGATTGGGCTACCCACATAAAAAAAAATTATTGATCAGACCATTACCTAACTGGCCTGACCGCAGCCTCATAGTTTATAAAATGCGTACCGAATACTCAATTCTCCCAAATACTTGCGAAAAAATTCTTAAGTTACTCGGTTGGTAATTGAACCCACGACACCTAGATAACTGGTGTTATATCCACTAGACCACCAAGCTTGCGCCTAGTGACTAGTGTTGAATCTGACCCCCATGTAGCAGTGAGTAGGCCTACTGCAAATGCTATTTCGATGTGATATTTCCCTAACGCAAACACACATCAGATAAAACATTACTCCTATATCTAAACTGTCTAATATGTCTAATTTAAATAATTAACTAATTTCATTAGGCTGGGTTCTTAACATTAAGAATTCTACAATTTATATAAAATAAAAAGAAAAGAAAAATTCTCGTCAACTAATTGGCAGTTAA
The DNA here is from genome assembly GCF_011630105.1 of Anneissia japonica. Lineage (NCBI taxonomy): Eukaryota > Metazoa > Echinodermata > Crinoidea > Comatulida > Comatulidae > Anneissia > Anneissia japonica. Next base: position 1,102 of record NW_022751804.1, read on the forward strand.
ATACAGTAATACAT
>NW_022751805.1:0-560 GCF_011630105.1 Anneissia japonica
TATTGCCAGAATTATCTGGCCGAACGCCCTCTTTGAGGCATAGCATTGTGTAATACAATGTTCCCGACGGTTATTTGGACCTGTTCTACCATGAAGCCTTTGTGGTCTAGTGGTTATGACACTCGCCTTGTCAGCGAGAGGTCGCAGGTTCGAATCCCGTCGGAGGCATTTTATTACACAATGACTTTTATAGGACTTTATTCGTTGAAAAGCTACAGGGTACGGTAGCCTACTATGTTCCATCATGTCCTTATTTAAGCACTGCATATGTACCTTTGATGATTTATATTATATATAAATATATAGATATAAAACATTGTTTGTTTGTTTAATGATTTTCTCCAACACTTCAAATTAACATAACAATATTAAGGTGATAACAATATAATAATAGTACAAAGATAACAAAATCGGTGTAAGTACAAGTGAAAATATAGTTACAGGAAGTGTGGAAGGAGGTCAAAATAAGTAAAAAACTTTAAGACTTGACCCCCGTTTCTTTATGAAAGTAGTGACGTAATGCGATACTATTCTAGCATTGACAAACTTGATTGGCGGCG
>NW_022751806.1:0-993 GCF_011630105.1 Anneissia japonica
ATTGCTCAAAGGTACATATTTGAAAACTGAATAAAAATATATTCCAAAGTTAAGCAATTTGATTCTTCAAATGAATGTACTATGTTACAGTGACAGCATTTTATGGATTATAATTAGATTGTGAGCCTCCGAATCTTGAATGTCCACCGAACCAAAATGTAACGGGTGACGAGAACTGCTTGGCAAATGTCACCTGGACAGCACCCAATGTGACAGACAACTCTGGAGACTCTTTCACACCAGTATGTGATTATATAAGTGGAAGCATATTTGTTGATGTCAGCACTGTTGTTACATGTAATGCCACTGACAATTATGATAACACTGGCAATTGTACATTTACCATTACTATTTATGGTAAGTCATATTTTCATTGTCTTATAATTATACTGAGAAGAGTTTATGAATAATATAATTAGTAATAGGAAATGTAGGGTATTAATTATGAAATTAAATAAATAAACAAAAGATGAAGTGTTGTAAGATTTACAAAATTATTTCAATATTTACATGTGTTTAGATAAAACTATGTTAATATTAGAAATTAAAAGTATGTATCATGAAAATAATAATATACTCTATTTCAATCAATTAATAATTTTTAATTTAACCAGATGATGAAGATCCAGTCATAAATTGCCCAGCTGACATAGAAGTTTGTGCTGAAACTGGTTCTATGGCAGCATCTGTCACTTGGGACCCAATCAACGCAACTGACAACTGTTGTGACAATGTAAACATAACGTCAGATTACACATCAGGAGATGAATTTGAAATTGGTGAAAATGTAGTAACATACATAGCCACTGACTGTAGTGACAACTCAGCATTATGCAATTTTACTATAGTGGTGATTGGTAATGACAATATTTGTTTGTGTTTGTTTAGAATTATTCAGTTATACCACTTAGAATTCGTTCATTATTTTTAAAATATTATTTTATTGATGTTCAGATTGCGAAGCTCCTGTTTTGAACTGTTCGCAAGATGTAG
>NW_022751807.1:0-787 GCF_011630105.1 Anneissia japonica
AGGGAGGCCTATAATTGAATTGAATCATCGTCGACGTCGTCGTCAACATAATAATAATAATAATAATAATAATAATAATAATAGTAATAGGCCTAATAATAATAATAGTAGTAGTAGTAGTAATAGGCCAAATAATAATAATAATAATAATAATAATAATAATAATAATAATAATAATAGTAATAATAATAATAATAATAATAATAATAATAATAATAATAATAATAAATCATTATCAGCACCATCAATCATTTGCATCAACATCACATCATAGGTCAACATCCTTGTCTCCTCATCACCCAATGTCATCATCAAAAAGATCGCCCCCGGGCCCCAATCCACTGTTTGGTTAAGCTTTAACTTACGTTTTCCTTAATTTCATAGATGACCCGTGTAACCCATCACCGTGTGAAAATGACGGTGTTTGTGAGCAGACGACGGATGGAGGTGTTATCTGTCGTAACTGTAAATCTGGCTACTCCGGAAGGTTGTGCACCAGTATGTGTGTAATATTATATTCTGAGTTTTCAATGAATTCCATTAGTATAGTTCTCCTTTCTTCCTTCCTATGATTGTGCAAAGTTCGCTCAACAATAGTTGTGATATTATTACGATTATCATCACCACACCATCACCATCATGATCATCACTGTCATTATCACACGCTGAACTGAATACTGAATACTGTAGGCACTCTTTCAGTCTTTTTTTCACTATTTTGCAATAAAAGCAGGGGTGGGGCCAGGATTTTCCCGATGGGGGTGGGGCGAGGTCCCCAACGGGGGTG
>NW_022751808.1:0-615 GCF_011630105.1 Anneissia japonica
TTTCTCCGCAAAGGTCTATAAGTTTGTTTAGACTCCCCTTCACGTCGATTATTGCATTTGGTTCCACAGCAGTTTCCATCGCTGCAGGTCCCGCAGCCGGTTCCGCATCAGCTTCCATCGATGCAGGTTGCTCAGTCGATTTCATCAATGCAGGTTCCACAACCGGTTCTACAGCCGGTTCCACAACTGGTTCAAGTTCCGCAGCAATTTCCATCGATGCAAGTTCCACTACCGGTTCTACAGCAGTTTCCATCGACGCAGGTTGTTCCACATCAGGCGCCTTCGAAATAACGGTTGGACTCTCCACCCTGTACATGGGCGAGTTGGGATCGTCCAATGTCATCATCGCCGTCCTCATGACTTGCTCTCCCGACATCGGCTCGAAGCTTATGTCCTCTAGAGCATTGAAGAAATCAATGTATTCAGTAGCTGTTCTAGTCTCGCTGTCCTCCATTTCTGGTTGTAAACCTCGGGACGCCGGCGCCGGTTTATATAGCGAGGATCGACGGCTCGAATGAGGGTTACACGATGACGTCGCGGAGTCTCGGCCAATCCAAAGAGGGTGACACGATAACGTCATCACGCCGGCGGTCTCGATCCACTGTTGGGGAGCTG
>NW_022751809.1:0-2780 GCF_011630105.1 Anneissia japonica
ACCTAACACATTTACTACCAAGCCTTAAGTAACGCATGTGCTTTCTGGGCAATGTCCGAGTCCAAATGGGCCCTGGAGAGGGTTAGATACTTTTACTTACAGTAACACTGATACTCATCACTCTCCTACAACGCCTTTACGTAACATTTTCTATATTTCCGAAAAAACCAAATACACCAAAATCCCACAAACACAATATTTGGCAGATTTATTAGAAGGGGTTCTTTAAACTATGCCCCTGGATGCCCCACTATGGAGGTTTGACCAGTTATGTAATGCCTGGGTGCTTTCCTGGGAAACGATTACTTCCTCTATGTCCAAATGAGTCCCTGAAAGGCGAGGGCCCCTACTTACTACTACTGAGCAATCTAATAATACAACCGCTTTTGGCAAAATATTTTCTTTTAATTTTTAAAAAAATGTATGAGCCCCGGACGACTGCATAACTACCCACCTTAAATTCCGCCTCCGACTTTAAACATGTCAGTAAATAAAGAATAAAATACATGGTTATCCATCATAGTAGGCCTATTATTAAATATTATACACAGCATGTTGAAATCGATTAAAATAATGTATACATTAAAGGCCTACTAATAATTCAGATATTCGGATGAGAAACGCCTGCAACATCATCAATTGGACCTTAAAGGACGATCGGGTCATTTTATTCAGATTGGCCTTATCATGTTTCAGAGCAACATATTTTTTGGTATTAAAGTAACACTTTATTAAAAACAATCAATGAATTTTGTTACTCAAATGTCCTTATATTGATATTTTCAAACCTATTAGATGACCTGAAGAAAAAGTGATCCAGAAGTCGTAGGCTTGCTGTACAATATATTATGGCGAAAGTAAATTTTTGTCCGTCTCTGAATTTTGATAGTGTTACTGTAATAGAACCTATTATTAAATATTGGAATGGTACCTTATAGATTTATAACCAGGTAGCAGAGCAACTTAGCTCAGTTGCCTAAACTGGTGGTAGCCTCTGTGCGCGCTAAAACGTGGGGATCTCTAGGTCTCCGATTCAAATAAAATCAAATCAATCAAATCATTCTTTATTCATCACTCAAAATGGGTTGAATTTTATAAAAGTAAAGGGTTCAAGCAGAAAAATCTAAACAATCAACATTTAAACATTTTTCAACAAATAGACCCACATCACAATAACACAAAATTAAACAGGTTTAAAGGGCAAAAAGGCAACCAATATTAAAATAATTATTATTAATTATTATTATTATTATTATTATTATTATTATTATTATTATTATTATTATTATTATTGTTGTTGTAATTATAATTATTGTAGTGAGATTATTCTATTGTTCCTGTTATAGCTACTCATTTTTAAGGTTTAATTTCAGCACTAGAGATATTCAGAGTACCCAGAGAGCATCTAAGCCCAAAATTTTTCGGGGCCCTTAGACGGGCCCTCGACTCAAGTCAATTGGGTTATTTCCCGTTAAATCTCAAGCCTCTAGCTATCTCCAACTTGGCATGTATTCTATATTCCAACATTATTGAGTAGTTGGATTCTTTCTTCCATAGATCGATGAACTGATAGGCCTGGAGAATACACTTTCGTACATAATTATTACGTCGAGCCAAAACAGTGTTTCTAATGTATTTAATTGAATGCTAGTTGGGCTAAGCAAATATATATAATACGCATACTTTATAAAACATAAATTAACCTAATTTTCTGATAAACAAATTAAATAACATTAATTAAATGAAATATATTTAATGATATAGGCGTATTTGCTACCATCAACCGTAACACACAATTTGAAATAAAAGTAGGCATATGATGACATAATTAATGTCGAAATATTGAATCCCAACACGATGGTGTGTATTTCAATACTTGGAGTATGTATTATACTTCCTTATCTGAGATTAATCAGTGGACCTTTCAGTAGTAGGCATATCGTAGAAGAGAATCACTAATGGGCATTGACCTCCGAAGTACTGTAGAAGTACAGAAATAATAGAGTGTTTTTTTGTGGATGAAATATGGGTATATAGAATGACTAGGAAAAAGTTGTGATATTGAAATTCCAAAAAAGGAAAAATGTTATATAGATATCCTGTTTTCTTTCCTGTATTTCTTATGTAAAACCGGATTTAAACTTTCAAAACGTTTCTACAATGTGTATTTAGGCTTCATCAATACAGTATTGTGAATGCATCAATAGTCAATCAGTCAATTGAATGAATAACGCTTTTGTATCATCGGCACACCTTTTTAGTGTAACCTTACAATGACTAGACAATAATTAATTGATATAGAGAAAACACAAAAAAAAAAAATATGTTCTCTCTTATAAAGTATAATGAAAATAACCTGATGGAAAAAAAATCAATAGGAAAACTAAGAGGAACAATGCATCGAAAAAATGGGGGGGGGGGAATAGCCTGGGTCGGGAATAAGTCTCCAGGTAGAAAAAAAAATCAGTGGGGAAAATTAGCAGGTGGCAAGTAGCTACCGTAATAGTGCTATATTCTGTAAAGTAAAGCATCAAACCACCTCGATTTAGAGTCAACTAAATTTTAAAATCTTCCCAGGCTTTTGCAGATATAGCCAGAACTAACTTAATATTTGGAGTTTTTTGATAGCAGATTATTATTTTTTAGATTATAGTGAGTTAACCCGACTCAAAGACAAGCTTGCGTACAAAAAAACATGCACATTCATCTTCTATACACAATTAAAAATCAAAATTTAAAAGTTGATAGACATTTTGAAAACAAGAATAAAAAAAAAAACA
>NW_022751809.1:3726-5542 GCF_011630105.1 Anneissia japonica
ACACATATATATATAAAAACTGTTGAATGTGTTGCAAATATTATCAGCAGAGTGCTCGATGGTAATGAAACCAGAGCAAATTAAAGACAAAAAAATGAGAGGTTCAACTGACAGAAAATGTCTCTATACTAGTGTACAGTACTTTAAAAATTACTACAGTGAAACATACTGATTGAGGATGCTTTACATGTAACATCATTCAAACACAGCCATTCAAGCCTCAGCCTGGTTTACAGTGAAACAAGTTCCTGAACCACATTGCATGCCCCCGTCTAGAAGTGTCAAAATCACAGACACTATTACACTATCTTCCATGATAGGACCAGGCAATTAAGACACAAAGCTCATGGTATGCAGGTGATAGTACTAATGAGCACATGAACAGTGGAGTATTTCTACAAACAATGGATAACTCATGTCTAAATAGGAGCACAGACGTCAAAGACTATGTAAATGGAACAATCTTTACCAGCAGATCCAAGTAATGTAAAAAGAACAGAAATCTGTTCTACTAATCCTTTGAACATTGCTGAGAGTGAACCAAGATCATTAGATGTTAAAGTTCATGCACTCACTCCACTGCCTTTGACCGTTAGTAGCTTTACTTGTTTTGAATGCGAAATATCTTGTAGTATTTGTGTTGGGTTGATGAAATATACATAGGCATTTGATGGGTCAGCAAATCAGTCACAAACAACATCAAATCTTAACAGAATTTGCTTTACCAGTGTCCCTTTAAGTGAGGGATGCGCCACAATATTTGGATCGGAGGAAGGAGTTGGTGAGATTGTACTACAGGTAGTCAACACTACGACAACAGAGATCCAGGGCTAACATCCAACAACAAACACTACAATTGATAAGCTACCAAATTTAAGATATCGTTCATGTATTACTCCAATCATTGTAACAATTGCCAGTATGTCGTTTCTTATCTTTCTCATCATTATTGTCTTTCATAAACGACAAATGAGTTCAAAGACAATGGCAAAAAACTTACCTGAAGAATATCAGGTCCTTCATAAAACACATGGAAGAAAACGCAAGGGCAGACGTAATTCAAAAGACAGTAGTCCCAACTCGGTATACCAACAATTGAATTTGAACCAAATTCAAAATAATGAAATGTTAATGCAGGACCAACTAAATGCAGGAATGCAGGACCAAATAAATGTTAAATAAGTTAGCAAGCAGATTAAATAAATCAAAAACATATTATACACATTCAATAACATTATGAGTGGACTAGGTTTAGTATCAGTTACTAAGAATGGATACAGTTTGGCAACAATAAATACATAATTCTGGAACCAGTTAATGACTAGTACAAATAAATATTTTTCTCATTAGTGTCCAATTCACACTAGATAATATAACATAGGGGGTATTTGATTTCCCAAGATACCATTGTCTTAAAATAAGCGAATACATGTTTTAGTAGAATTTATAAGCTAGAAAATATAAAATATGAGTATGGTGACTCAAAAAAATGACAAACGCAAGGCCATAATTGATTCTACATTTCGTTCTTTATTAGAACATTGTCAAAAATTAATATCATGATGGCGACAATACTTAACTACCAGAAATCAAATATCAAAACGTAAGACAAATTCTGACCAATCAGAAAAAAGTAGGCGGATCTATAATGTAGGAGACATGTCCTGCTGATAAACAAAATGATTTTTGGTAAACAAAGTACTTGAGAGTCACCATATTTTTGCGGATAATCAGTGGATCCTTTGGTTTTTAGAAAATACACATCGTCAGAATATGAATTGGCAACCTGACTCTTCTAGATTTAAACTCAGCACAT
>NW_022751810.1:0-1052 GCF_011630105.1 Anneissia japonica
CAGGACTGTTAAACGAAATAAATATCTCTTAACGATTTGTGATTATGCAACTAAGTATCCTGAAGAAATCCCTCTTTCTAACATTAGGGCAACCACAGTAGCTAATGCCTTAATTGAGGTTTTCAGTAGAGTAGGTCTACCTACCGAAATAGTGCATGATCAGGGAACTAATTTCATGTCCGAAATGATGAAATCGCTATCTAAAACGCTGAGAATAAAACAAATTCCCACTACCCCATATCACCCACAAACAAATGGCTTGACCGAACGGTTCCATGGGACTCTCAAAAATATGCTCCGAACACTAGACGAACAGCAAATGAGACACTGGGATGATTATATACCTGCATTTTTATTCACATATCGGGAGGTACCCCATAAATCTACAGGGCACTCTCCCTTTAAACTTCTCTATGGTCGGGAAGTTAGAGGACCATTAAGTGTAGTTAAGGCTAACTGGATATCCGATGAATTGGCTTCCCAAGATGTAGTAGAATATTTGGTTACAATGAGACAAACTATGGCAGATTTAATGAAAGATGTAAATTGTAATATGGTTAAGAGTCAAAACACCATGGCTGCGGCCTATAACAAGAATGCAACTCTTAGGCAGTTTGATATAGGCGATAAAGTATTAATTTTCTTACCACAGGGAAATTCGAAAATGGACAGCAAATGGCAAGGTCCCTTTGTTATTACAGATAAATTAAATGATGTAAACTATGAAGTTACTCTACCTAATAACAGAAAAAGTAAACGGGTGCTTCACGTTAATATGTTGAAACCTTGGTATGAAAGGGATCATGGTGAAAAGATAGACATGTGTCATTATGTATTCGCCAATGTCAACTCACTTAATGAACTTGACACTCATGAGAATGACATGGGCATTGAGTTACATTACTGTCAAACCCAAACATGGGCAAACGTACTAATTCCCGATCGACTTAATGATGAGCAAAAAGATGAGTTAAAAGCACTATTATAGTAATCATGCTAATGTTTTTTCAGATGTCCCAGGTAGGACAGATTTAATAACACATACCATTAAA
>NW_022751811.1:0-1299 GCF_011630105.1 Anneissia japonica
ATTCAAAAACTGAGATGGCATTTTATTTAATAACTGATAGGTCCTTCTAATTTTGCTTTTTTAGAGGTACAGATAGGCACGACAAAGAATACGCAATGGTTGTCAAGATGAACTTCGATCATAATCATGTACTTGAATCGGCTGATGCTCTTCGTTATCGGGATGTTGCACACAGTACAGTCCAGAAATTTATCCAGAGATGTGTATAAGAGACAGAACAAGAGGTGATCCGCTAACGTTAGCGGATCACCAACTAGATTTGAACCAAAGACCGTTATGTGTATGTTGCAGCCGACCGTGCTTTTGTACCAGATCTCCAATGGTTTTATAGGTACGTAAAGCAGGAAATTGTTTTCTCTTTAACTCCATATTTTCAAAATGTACATAAAAAAACACACATAACTTACTATATTTTCATTACTACATTCGTAACTGTTTTGGTCCATTCTGTTACATTTATCTTAATTAAAGCTTTAAAATGCAATGTGTATTATGTTGTTTAACCAGTTTATACAATATTCATTATGCTGACATTCAGTAGCGGTCTGGAATGAAACCATTTTTTTTTTATAAATAATGAAATTCAATTTTAATGTACAGTATATTAAAAATTGTTAATCCTATATTTGTAAAAATCTTTATAAATTATTGAATTTTTGATTGTTTTAATACTTAATCTGTTGGTTTTCAATAATTTTTCTATGCCTCGCCTGCCTCTGCTTTTGCATTCCTATATAATTTAATAATTTTTTCCTTTGATTGCCAATAAAGATATTTTTAATTTTTAATTGAATAAACCAATATTCCAATTAACACAGGTTAAAATATTAGAAAGTATCAAAAACATTAAACATAAGGTAATAAAGAAAATAGACCTAACTATACTGTACTGTATTGTAAATACAATCACTTCATTGTAACCTGCCATCCACTTTACATTGTTGTTGATTTTTTTGTATCTTTCAGGCTGTACTATAAAACATTCAATGAAGCCTATGGAAGTAAAGGTGGGGAACAGTTGCTAACTGATTTGAATGTATGGGTAGAAAAACACAATGAAGAAAAACAACAACCTGAAATTAAAATTAAAACCACAGATGACAGCCAACTTGCTGTAGCCATATTTTCCCCATTGATGCAGAGAGTTTCCCAAGAATTTGAGCAGAGTGCAGAGATGCTGTTTGTGGACTCATCTGGGAATATGGATCGACACAACTGCCGAGTGTTTTTAATAATGACACATACTTGTGTTGGTGGATTGCCTGTCGGTTGTCTAATAACAACAAGTGAAACAGCATC
>NW_022751812.1:0-1348 GCF_011630105.1 Anneissia japonica
GGTATTTCATAAACTTGTCAAGACTAAAGATACCCTAAAGGTCGATAATTGCAGTTTGCATGCCGAATTTATACATAGGTAAAATACTATATAAATTAAAACACGGTGTGGTAGTAGTTGACTTCCCTCAAAGTTTATAAGATACGACTCCATCTTGAGCAACTTAAACGACAAGACGAGATTTCTGAAGAAATACGTTTTTATATAAATAATATTTTCATAATTTTTATATATATATTCATTTCTATTTCAGAGTATTCCGGCCAGTAGCGTTGCTTTTGATATATGTGATCATTTTTGTTATCGCCATGCTGAACCCAAAGGTATTTCTAATGCACCTTCCCTTTAGGTTGTAAAGCATTTATTTTCATTTCGGTAGCTACCATGTCGTTCTAGTGTTCAGAGAAAGTTCATTTTGAGGTGCTGTGTTTAAATCATGTCGTACTATTTTACATATTATTCATTTATTTACTTAGGCACACAACACATGCACCAAATTGTCAATAACGAACATATCACTGCCTTACTTGTAAGGTGACAATCCACTTCACAAGGCAGACATACTCACACGATGCTTTACAATAGACAAACTAAATCTCAATATGAGGTTGAAGGAGTCCATTGAGTTGTTTGGAACACTGACAGTAATTGAACCCAGGTCCCTGAGATTTGAAGGCAGGCATCTAACCACCAAGTTATTCAATTCCTCATATTATTGTTTTTATTAAATGAAGACTGTTAAGTAACCGTAAGGCCCGGTCCTATAGGTTTATTCTAAAGCGACCATCACTGGATTTAATAATTATTATAAATTGCTTAATTAATTTTTACTGATTTTATAGGGATTTATTGTAGTGCTGGAATTTGCCGCTTCTATCGGTTTAAATCTTGAGGTTGGTTTATTTGTCGTCGCAATGATCCAAGGAAGCAGAAAGGAAAAATACAGGTAGTATAGAGCATAATTTAAGAACATCTTCACATAATGGGCATTGACGCATCTCAGCATTGCCAATCATCCCTCACCATACAATATATTGGACAAAAAACTCAGGTATTAAACATTATATTTGCAGAAAGAACATCACAACAAGCACCTCTACTAATACATTTTGATTAGTAAAACTATTGTAAAACCAAAATATATTCACAACATCAGTCTATTATTAGTCCTTCTTAAGATTTTGTATTTTTGTTTTTACGATGTTTTCCATCTGGCTTTATATTTTCTGATTTTGAGAGTTGTATACCTCCATTGTTTTCCATCATCACATCATTATAAATTCAATCATTTTTTAATACCAAACATGAACCTGGTAGCGATTTGTAATATTACAATTACATAAGGTAC
>NW_022751813.1:0-1075 GCF_011630105.1 Anneissia japonica
CCATAGAAAACAAAGCTTAAAAACATTGTCTTTGAGTATGTACTTTACATAGGCCTACTTCAAAATGTGATTTCACAACCACCTCAGCCCCACCATGGCTGGGGCTGAGGTGAGAAAATTTGAGGAAATAGTACCTCTCGAGATGGCCGAAAATGACACTTTTATATAGTAAAATTCATCATCATCACATTACCATTATAGTCAAAATGAAACGCCAACAAATTTCTCATGATCTTTTATCTGGAATCTACTTAATATCCAGAGGTGACGGAACTAGGGGGTGCTGTGTTATGGAGAGTAATGTGTGACCGGAAAGGGTCTGCAGTCAGTTGGTTGTTACCATGCGCCAGTGATGTTGGAGTATATAGTACAGCAATATGAAACTATTTTGTAGGCCTAATGAATGAATAAAGTTCGGAGTTTGTCGGGTAGTGAAATGATTATTTCACATTTTAAGTGCTCCCTAAATTCATAAGTGTAAGCTTACGGTGATTACTTTAATTAGCGAAGATATGGAGACAATTATTTCGAATCCCTCTTTCCAAGAGGGGATACATATGCTTTGTGAAAATGAGTACGCCGTGGTACTCATTTTCACAAAGAAATACACACAACTGTTTAGCTAACAATTATGTCAATGTTACATGAACACCTGGGAAGGAAGGTGCAATCCCATTGTTACCTAGCAAACGTCTGTACTGTATGGGGGAGGGGCTCCTGATGTACTGTGTAGCGGGGGACGATGAGGCATAATAAGACTCATAAGAGGCCTAGGCCTAACTAAACTAAGACAGTGGAATTATATGTGATAGAAAGTACACTTTCGGAAGAAATAAATTAAAATAAGAAAAAAAAATAACTAAGAATAATTCATTTGCAGAGGTACCTTATTTAAGTATTATACAATGCATCTAACAATGCGGCTCTTGTAGCCCTGGCTTGGGCAAGGCATCCATGTGCAAAGCAGTGGCGTTTGTTTATCGATGAAAAAAGCACGCCGGGAAAGTTTACCTTACCAGGAAAAGGTGACGTATCTAGCTTATGACGTATGCATGCTAACTAACGTGAGTGTGAC
>NW_022751815.1:0-593 GCF_011630105.1 Anneissia japonica
TATGAATGTACACTTGGTTTTAACCAACTTTTCATCATGATCATAAACCAATATAGAACAACGTTATTTCCTGTTATTTTTTTAATGATTGTAACCAGTTCCATCATGTATGCTTCTACAGTATATTCATTAATTTCCTATTTTCTAAGATGTGATAGTAATATCTAGCTTACAATTCCTCTGTCTCTTCCTCTTCTTTCTTCCTCATCCTCCTCCTCATCATCATCTCTCTATCCCTATAAAAATTTATAAAGTATTACGAATATATGTATATGTGATGTATCTTGCTTCTATAATTATTACTCATCAACTTCTCTTCCTATATTCTGATAGTAATATTTAAAATGAGTGGAGATCCGTCAACTTTGCAAGGTCAGTATTTTTACTAAATGGTGAGAATATCAATGTTGTTGATACCCACAAACATTTAGGTGTATATATCGACAGAAATCTTAATTGGAAGAGCCACATTGATAATGTTATTAAACGTGCTAACCGAATAACGAACGACTTATCACTCTCAATTGCCTTTCTCTTCGGGACAGACGATGTATTATTCTGATCTCATTTATATTTCGTTGTTTCCATAAGAT
>NW_022751816.1:0-601 GCF_011630105.1 Anneissia japonica
AGCCAGATCGGCAGTTGATTCGTACAATAGGAATAAAATAAAAAAAACCTAGGCCTAGCCTATAGGCTGGTGAATTACCTGTCAGAATACAGTCCTAGATCTGCGTTGATTAAGTCGCTAACACCAGTTTTTAAGCGACCAAGATACTTTGGTGGTAAAGTTATATGTCGTGTCGTTGTAGTCTTCTTAAAACTTGAGTACTTGTCCTCAATCATGTTTAAAGCTTCTGAAAATGTTGGAAGAATATGTTTAACAACATTACTCCCAACCCCTAAAAACGCCATCACAACCTTCCTGTTGCCATGTATTACCTAAACTAGGCCCCGGATAGGCTAAGGTGTAATTACATAGCGTACCAAACTTTATCAATGGGGATAAAACAAACAGATAGCCGCCGCCGCCGCCATGCTTATGACGAATTATATGGAACGCCGTTGCTGCCTTTGGTGGCTCTTTTCCGTTTGGCGCATTTGCTATTCGGCCCTTTTAACTTTACGCTCGGTGCTTTTAACATTACGTTCGGTGCTTTTACATTACGTTCGGTGCTTTTAACATTGCGTTCGGTGTTTTAACATTACGTTCGGTGCTTTTGCCGCACTTC
>NW_022751817.1:0-1406 GCF_011630105.1 Anneissia japonica
TGCTCAATGGTAATAACTAGTCTCCAATACTAGTCTCCAATACCCAGAGTGCTGACTCTTGAGCACTCCCTACAGCACCTCTAGTTTAGTTGCTGGACCGGTAACTAATATGGGTCCAAGTCTACCCCTGACTTCAAGCAGATAGGTTTGGCATTCAAGACTAATGCTGGTCTTATTGCCAGGGTCCTTAGATAAGGAGTATAAATGGATTATGTAGACTGAAATTGGTCTATGATCGAGTTATCTGCACAACTAGAAATACTCTTTAGTGAATGGAGCAGATTGTACATTGTGTATGATAGGCAATAACCAGGCTAGCACAAGCTCATGGACACTATGAGCACTATACAATTAATACCTAGATATCAGGCAATAGCTTTAGATAATGTGAATAGAAATTCACTTACTTTGAGCGACGAACACACCATGAGTTTTCGAGTACTGCGTACTGAACTTCGAGGTCAACTAGGTTTTGATGAACTTCAAATGGGGACTTGCGACTATACATGGAATATACCTTTTTAGTGCGGGCTCTGAAAAAAAAAACAATTGATGGCTTGTGTGAGGCAAACACTAAAGTCTAGACTATCAATTTTTTTTCCACAAAAACATGTGAGATGTCTTTGTTGTGATAACATCACATTAAGACCATATATAGCCACATCATGACTAAATATGGGTACAACATTTTTTTTGTCAGAAAAGATTTGATGGTATGGACAGAGCTTACTTCGGATATTTACTACCAAATTATAATTGACAAAAATATGTGACATGTCTAAATACGGTTATGATGACATCACACTATAACCATATATAGGCATATCAGGACTATATGGGCATACAACAGTTTTTTTTTGTCACAGAAAATTTGATAGTGGACAAAGTTTTACTTCAGATATTAATCAACTGTAATGGAGTGCAGTTAAATAAAACAATAAATAAATAAAATAATATAACAACAGTGAGGAGGATTAAAGGAGGATGCTGTATTCATCTCACCTTAAGCCTGCATCTTCGTAATGGGGATGATTGACAATACACCTTCCTGTGGACAATTTTACAGAAGCCATGGTAGGCATAGGACCTGCAAACACAGCATCTACAAAAACAAAACAACCAATTAAATTGAAGGATACTGTACATCCTTGGTTCGAAGGGCCAAATTATTGTTCGAGTTGATCTGACGAGCCAAAGATAACCTCAGCCGAGTTGAAAGCAATCGTTATACATCTGGGTAAAACTCTTTCCGCTAAGATAGTTCTTTTTGAAAGTTATTTTTTTCCGCAATTTAAAATTATAGGCACTTACTTCTTAAATTGTACCAGGCCTACACTAATTGTCATACCCTAAAATTGGGTCGCGGAAAATTTTTGTGTGGACCTGTCATTAGTCAGTCGTCAGTT
>NW_022751818.1:0-914 GCF_011630105.1 Anneissia japonica
GTATATGTATGTATATATATATATATACAAATCGAGGAAGCAAATCCAAGTAAGTTTTCACACGGTTAAGGGCTCAGTATTTCAAGGAAAAGTACAATGGAACACGCTTATCTTATCCATGCATACACACAGGCGTAGTATAGGAGGGTGACTTACTATTCTAACAATCCGTTATCTTTCCTTTACATTGTAAAATATATCCTGCGAACCTATGTCATTAGCTTTAAAATATTTTTATATCAATCTTTCATCATTATTATCGTGATCATCATCATCAGCAAAACAGCTATATAAAATAAATTGGGAAAAAAGAAAATGATATTCAAATTGTTTGAGAGTGCAATTTCTGGCCATTTTAGGTGTCGTGATCATAAATTTTGGTCCAATTTCTACAAATTCGCACCCACCCAATAAAAGTTATGCGTACGGGCCTAAATCGACAATTGAGGCGAGCGAAATTTAAATATTTCATAAAATAGTAGCGAACTCACTTCATACCTTGCCTATTGAACATTTGTCGTCGTATGATAGGTACCGGGTATGTTTGTTTATGAGATACTTAATTATCAAAATAACAGCAAGAAGCTTTTGAAATTTGTTTTAATTCTAAGCCGCACATTGGTAAACAAGGTACAAAATATAAAATTTGTAAAGTTCAAATATATAGAACATTATATGAATTAAAGATTAAATTTCCTATTTCGAATTTGCTATTATAAATTGAAAATAAAATAAATGATTGCCTATACTGTTTTCAATTGTACTCAGTTGACGTTTTACCCAGACATGTACACTTTGAACTACGAACGCCTACTGTAGTGTATAGAAATCTAGGCTACGCTTTGCATTCCATCCAATAGCAAAAAGGGAAGAACATGATAAAAAGAAAATAAATAAATAAATAATTTAAAAAT
>NW_022751819.1:0-3265 GCF_011630105.1 Anneissia japonica
GTCATAAATCCTTAATTACTTCGTCTCAAAGCACGAAAATTGTGTCAACACATAGATTGTTGGGGGTCAACATTTATGGAAACATTTTTACCGCCTTCTAGTAGCGGTGTTGACTAAAAATTTAGGGTCAAAGGTCAGTGACCTTTATACAACTATGATCGTCATAACTCCTCAACCAGTTTACCTAGATGCACAAAAATAGTGGCTACACCTAGGTTTTTGGGATCAAAATTTATTCAAATTTTTTTGCCACCTTCTAGTATCTGCGTTGACCAAATAATATTCAGGGTCAAAGGTCAATGACCTTTATACAACATATGATGGTCATAACTCCTCAATTAGGGGAAATTTTTGACGCCTAGTAGAGTAGCTGCGTTGACCAAATATTCAGTGTCAAAGGTCAGTATAGCCTTTATATAGCAAGTTCCAGGTCATAAATCCTCAACTACTTGGTCTCAAAGCACGAAAAATTGTGTCTACACTTAGATTTTTGGGGTCAACTTTTATGGCAACATTTAACCGCCTTCTAATAGATGCGATGACTAAATATTTATGGTCAAAGGTCAGTGACCTTTATACAACTATGATCGTCATAACTCGACCAGTTTGTCTAGATGCACAAAAATAGTGGCTACACCTAGGTTTTTGGGATCAATTTATTAAAGTATTTTGCCACCTTCTAGTAGCTGCGCTGGCTAAATATTCCAGGTCAAAGGTTACTGACCTTTATCCAATATAATATGATGGTCATAATTCCTCAACCACTTGGTCCAGAAGCCCAAAAATATTGCCTACACCTATAGTAGGCCTGTTAAGCGAACAAATCCTTCAAATTGTGATAACATTCTGAAACTTGGCACAGTTATTCATTGGGGTATCAACAACATGGAATTGAAGGGTTGCCCAAAATATGGTCAGGGGAAAGTGGCTATTTTGGATTTCAAAATGGTTGACCCCAAATTTTCACTTTTTAGGTATATCTCAGCTGAAAGGCACCTAAATTGTTCTGATTTTGGGGGCAAAGTATATGGTATTGGGGTCAACAAACATTAGTATAACTTACATTTCGATTGCATGGTGGCCATTTCCAAGATGGCTGCCATTAAATTGCATTACAACGCATATCTGAACTTGTAGAGCCTCAATTACGGTGAATGTTATCGGGTTTATTAAACAAATATATGCAATTACAAATACTGACTGAATAAATGTTTCTATAATTCTTAATTACATAATACATGGTTTCAAGGCTTATTCTTTTATAACACCTTTATTACATGCAGTAAATATGGTGTAATTATTGGTCACAAGAAACATTTTGGATACAACCTCACTTATGATTTCTGATTTGGGAGACAAAGACATTGTAATTGGCGTTAAGAAAACCTATTATATAGATATAACTTCTATTATGATTGCATGATGGCCACTTTGAATTCCAAGAGAGCCGCATTCAAATGAGTATGTCAATGCATATATCTTTAATAATTTTAGGGCTCGATTACAGTAAAATGGTGTATATTTTTGGAGTTTACAAGCATATTGATACAATATCCATTATTTTTTAATTCCAAGATGGCTGTAATCTATTACCCGCTTTACACTTTGGAATGTCTATTTTGCTCAATATGGTGTATGTTAGTACGTTTAATGGAATAAAGTGTGCACCAATTGATCAACCATCTGTGAACTCTGTTAATGACTACGACAATAACATAAATATGCTGTATCTCTATTATATATAAACATTCTCATAGTTTCACATGTTATTTCTAATTAAATAAACATAAATTATATTTCGTAATTATTAACATATGTTTAATGTTTACATAGATGAGCACGGACTTCTTGTAAGGTCTTGTCTAACATTTTCCCTGGCAACCACACAACTCGGTACATCTTAATCCATCTTTCTGCATTTGCAGCTTCCAAGTTCACAGTTTGGGCAGATCCAGGATTTGAAAGAGGGGGTTCAAAACGTTTCCAAAAACACCTAAAATGAAAGGGGGTGGGGTCCTCCATGGAAAATTTTCCCTTGAATCCGCCACTGTATGACTAACGCTCATGTGACCTAGGGTTTTAAAACAAATCGTATATACTCGCGTATAATAGGACGTGGCTTAAAATAGCAAATTACGATCGAAAAAAGGGGGTCGTCTTATACGCACGACATTCATATTTTAGATTTGTATAATCATGTTCGTCTTATGTGCGGATCGTCCGTAACACGCGAACTTATTACTGTAGTGAAGCAACTAAATGTTGTATGAATGAAAGCAATTTTAAATACGGAAAAATACGATTTTGATGCTAAAGATTTAAAAACTCATAAAATGTTATTATTTGTAAGATAACCCTTGCATTTGGCTCCATTTATCCAGTTAGATGCAGTATCAGGACAACACAAAATTAGGAATTCCGACCATGAAACAGGGAGTCGTCTTATACGCCAGACATACAAATATCAACCAAAAATCTCCTAAACTCGGGGTCGTCCCACGGGTCGCCTTATAGGACATACGCGAGTATATACGGTATACCGCTTATTATGTAACCCCTGCGGAAGTTCGGGTTCCAGTCACATAATCAACGGTTGGTTGTAACTCGCAAGACTGCTCGTGACAGATTCTACAAGTGCGTGGTTGGCTGGGTTGTTTTGGTCAGAAAGGAGAAACTTTCTGTGAATTGATTCTCGAACGAGATAATGAAAGCTCTCTAATGACTCAAGCTACTGTATGACCGTTTTTGTATTTTTGATAAAACCAATTTCTTCTAATTTTAAATACGTTTTCCCCTGAATTTGTGATAATTCGTTATCACGCAAGTGCTAAATGCGTGACACATTTATGATCTAGCATGTGCTTCTGCAAAATGCGTGTTTCATCCAAAATCACTTTGAAACTTAACGCGGGACTGTCCCGCACGATGCGTGATAAACTGGTCGTATATGAGGTGTAGGTGTCACTTTTTGCAGAATTTACCAGACCAACTTTTTCTAATGTATTTTTTGACGTAGATTACGAATCTGATTGTTGATCGGTCCGGGGAGGGGGATTTTTCGAGATATGAGTGTCAAAGGTCAAATCTGGCATATTTAAGGAATTGGATCACAAAAGTGAATTAGTATACCAAAATAATGTTTTCTAATGTAATTTAGGTCATAGATTCCAAAAATGACAGTAAATTGGACAGGTATTGACTCGTTCAAAAGTTATTGGGGTCAAAGGTCAAATAAGACATAATCTGGGAAAGGGTGTTGCCTGTG